>NW_024081945.1:182056-429618 GCF_003009895.1 Hyaena hyaena | reverse complement strand
TTGACGGAGGAACAAGGGGGTGAAGAAGGGCGGAAATGGTGGGGGAAAGGGAGAGAGGCAAACCATGAGAGACTCTTGAATGCTGACAAAAACTGAGGACTGATGGATGTGGGGGGGAGGGGGGGATAGGCATGGAGGAGGACACTTGTGGGGATGAGCACTGAGTGTTATGTGGAAACTAATTTGACAATAAACTATTTGTAAAAATAAATAAATAAATTATTTGTAAACAAATATATTATTGTTTATGCTTATAATAGATTCTATCTAAATAAAATCACATTCTTATATACTGTTTTATTTGATCTAATTTCAACTTCCCACTCTGGACTGTATTGGCACTCTATAAGGACATTTTAATTAATTAAAATCTATTTTTCTATTATTTAGAATCAATATTTATTTATAGTTTTTGAAAATGTTTTTCAACTGCATTACAGATGACTCATTATCATTATGATGTTTCTAAATCATAGTATTATTAAAGGGCTTTTTAAACAATTTTTTTTAACATTTATTCATTTTTGAGAGACAGAGAGGGACAGAGCAGAAGCAGGGTAGGGGTAGAGAGAGAGAGAGACACAGAACCCCGAGCAGGCTCTAGGCTCTGAGCTATCAGCTTGGAGCCCGATGCAGGCTCGAACTCACGAACTGTGAGATCATGACCTGAGCTGAATTCAGACGCTCAACAGACTGAGCCACCCAGGCACCCTTTAAAGGGCTTTTTAAAGTGATTATAGGTTATGAGGGTTTTTTTTCCATATATATATTATCTTTTTCTACCTCATATGACCCTTCTAAAATTAGGTCTTGTTAATATTCCGATTGTTTTATAACAGGAAACTGAGTCTCAGTCAGATTCTTACAGAACAGAGGAAATATTAACCAAGATATGTTCTTAAAACCTTTGATAATATCCAAACTCATTACCCCCATGTAATGTGTACTTCTTAATTAATAGAGGCCAAAAGAGCGGTTAGAGATGGTGATATATTCCGCAGAACATGTTCATTCACTTCCGATGTGGTTTTCTCTTGCACACCAGCTTTGAAACACAAGAAATTAAATTTTTTACCTAACCTCAGCAATATCACAAACTACTAGAAAAAGTTGAAAACTTTCTAGGTTATTCACAGGTGGTCGAAGCTATAATTGTTACCTTGAATGACAATCCAACATTCAAAATCCTATCTTTTTCTCAGTGTAGAAGCAAAGAGAATTCCAATATTAGTAATCAATTATTTGGTATCTCAATGTATTAATGCATAAGCAGACTATTCAAAATCAAAATTAGTATATAAGAATTTCATTATATTGCATATAAAAATACAAGCACATCAAAATATTCACTGCATTCTTCTATTATAACTTTCTGTAAGATTTATCTGTCATGGTATTCAAATATATATTTTTTAAATTTTTACACATGATAGTGTGTATATCCTTTTATTTTTTACAAGTGTTTCTCTGGAAAGAAGAATTAAATACTGTATCATTCTGAATATAAAAATGCCTCTGTGTCTTTATGAGGACCATACACTAATTTATATAGATAAGGTTAAAAAAAAAAAAAGTGCATATGTCTTTTTAAGAGCTTCACATCGAATTAGCTGTGATGGACCTGCAGTTGTCTAACAAATAGGTAACATTTCTTACAATGAACATGATGTGTCTACTGTGCACTAAGAGGCATAATTGCTTTTATAAAGTGAACACTTATTTCCAATCTCAACCAAAAATCTTCATCTTTACCTGACACATTCCTAACACTCCTGATTCTGATATCAGTTTTTTGTTAATATTTATAATATAGTTAACATTTTTGGCAGTTAACTAAAGACAAGTATAAAAGTCTGCTACTGTTTATATTACCATCTATCTTAATATTTTTGCATTGTTGTGCTATCCTCATTTTAATTGCATTTCCACAGAAATATTACACAGTTGCTCCTGACTTACAAAAAGTATGATTTATAAATGCTTTTTATCCATAAATCATTAATTACCACTGCTTATTTCCTATTTGTTTACTACTCATGACCATAAGACCATTTAGTACAGTCATAGAGGCCATATAAAAGCAATAACAAAACAAAAAGAAATAGGCAAAGAAAATCCAACCAGGAAAAAATACTGCTTTTAAAGAGTCAGTGCAAAGAAGTGAAAAAATATTTATCAATGAAAAAAAACGTTGACAAGATTTCTCAGGGCAGTCATTAGCTCTAGTTTTGTTAAAATCTTTCTTGATTGTTAACATGCAGATTTCCAGGCTTTCAAATTCATTAAATCAGGCTCTCTAAGAGTATAACACCAGAATACATTAAAATTTCAGCTAAAACCCCATGATACTGACAATAAATTTAATAACCTAATCTGTTGGGCCTGGAATGGAGCTCCATAAAACCTGCATTACAAATAAGCATTCACTTATTGTAATAAAGGCATTCATTCAGGAAATACTTTCCTAATACTCTTTATTGGACTCAGAAAGACAGAATCAGAATCCTGATTCTAGAAATGAAAAAGTAATTTTGGGACATGGCCTTCACAGAGTGATAAGGCTGGCATTGATAGAAGGTTATGTGCAATGTTAGATCAAAGTTACTTTGTCACTAAAAAGATGGGCAAACTTGGAAGATTTGCATTAATAGAGGGTGGATTCATAAATTGTTTTAATCTTCTGCTTATCTTTGACTTGATGAGAAAATTGAAAATTTTTTATAATATTCTGATAAAACATGACCTCCTTTCCCCGGATGCCAGACTGTTTTATTACATACAAAAATAGAAAATTATTGTATTCTAGAAATAAAAAAGAAACTAGTACTGAAGAACAAGCATAGGCTACTCAGAGTTCTAGATCATAGAAGCTAGATTTTGAAAACCCATGCAGAGACAGAGAATGAGAACACAACTTTAACATGAGACAGAGAGGGAGGTTATTTGCATAAAGCAAGGAGCTGAAGCAGTGCGCCGTCATCCATAAATAGGAACCCATCTTTGCCTGGATAACCTGAAAAGAGCTGTAAATTAGATATTAAACTGTATTATTTTTTCTATATCTGTGTAATAAATTACCTCAAACTTAGTGGCTTAAAACAAAGTAGGCATCTCACAACTTATGAGGGCCATGAACTTGCAAGTGGTTTAGCTGAGTGATACTGGCCCTGGGTTTCTTATGTTGGTGTATTAGTTAGAGTTCTCCAGAGAAAGAGAACCAACAGAAGCTAAATACATACATATGTACATGGGTGCATACATACATACCTAAACAAGAGATTTATTACAGGAACTGGGCAAATGTGGTTATGGAAGCTGAGCAGTCCCATGATCTGCCATCTACAATTAGGAAATCTAGTGGTATAATTTAGTTTGAGCCTGAAGGCCTGACAATTGGGAAGAAATGAAGGGAGTTTTGGAATTGATGGCCTAAGTTAAATCCTGATATGAGTCCAAAAGCCCAAGAACTAGGAATGCAAATGTCTGATGGAGGATAAAATCGATGTCACAGGTTGAGCAGAGAGACTGATTCACCCTTCCTCCACCTTTTTGTTGTATTTGTACTTTCAACAAACTGATTGATGCTCACTTAAATTGAGAAGGGCCATCTGTTTTATTATGTTCCCCAATTTGAATGTTAATACATTCTGGAAACATCTTTATAGACATCCCCAGAAATAATGTTTTACCAGCTCTCTGGACATCTCTTAGTCCAGTCAAGTTGACAAAACTAAACGTCATATTCAGTGAAAAGTCAAATGTTGTACAGAATACTGTCATCTGAACACTTGAATGAAGCGACACAGTCCATTCCAATGTGTCTCTCACACATGCCTGGCAGGTTGGGCTGGATATTGGCAGAAAAACTCAGTTTCCTACCATGTGGATATCTCCATCGGTCTTTTGACATGGTGGTTGACTTCCCCCGGAGCAATTGATGCAAAAGACCACAAAGTTGGAGCCATGATGTATTTTATGACCTATTGTTATTGGAGGTCACACACAACCATTCTCACAATATCCTCTGTGGTATTATTCAGGGTGGGAGGAGACTATAATGGAAATAAATTTGGTGTGTTAGATTTGCATATGTCAGGGATGTTAAATGATGGGAGAGAGAGAGAACAAAAACAGAAAGAAGGAGAGACAGACACACGCACAGAGAAAGAGAAAGAAAGATTATTCCAGACAATCTCTAAATTCTGAAAACCAAGATCTTTATGCATCTAAGAAATAATCAAATAGAAGCTACTGAATATTGCCTAGGCTTACCAGTGCTCTCTGTTACACTAGAAACAAAATAGAAAGGAAACCAGCATCATACTTCTTATTAATGGAATTTCATGAACACATTTCATCTCAATTTATATTTCATGGCATCCAGGTGCTAAGTGCAATTTCAAGCATACTCTACCCTCCCATAAATTATACAGTAAATCATCACTTGGTAATGGGCATTTTATTTTTCATGCTGATTTCCTTAAGTGCTCCACTCTGAGGTCTCTCAGTCATGGCCATATGCTTTTCTTTCCTTTCACATATTTGAATATAGAGCCATACTGATAGTTCCAAGATTTTTTTCACTTTTTTTTATGAACCCTAGGTTATTCAAAATTGTTCTTTCAGATCAAGAACAGAGTAAAAATCTTTCACAGAAAACTAACATGTAGGGAACTCTTTTTTTCTTCTTTTATCACTCCTGCTAAGATTCATTTGAAAAAGATTTTCCTAAAAAAAGATGAAAGAAAGTACAATTTTTGAATCAAAAACGCCTTGAAAAGCAGAAACATAACTCAAGAAAATGTGTTTCAGTTTTTAAGAACTTTGACACAATAAAATATGTGTTATTTTATTTGTTTTTCTTTGCTTTTTTTTTTTTTTTTTTACACTCTCTTGCTCTTTTATTTGGGTGTAGGTATACTTGGAGTCAGATACAGAATAGAAGACAAATCATATTTCACCAATACATATCACTTAAAGCTATACTACTATAGACTGATAAACTATTCTTTTCCCTCATCTTCCTCAGAAGTTCAGCACAATTAGCTAATCTGCATTGTGACAACCAAACTGCTAGGCAGTCTTGGGCTGCTGTCTGGGCAAATGTTTCACCATGCTGTTAATTCCATGTACTGTTCCCAGCTGTTCAATTTCCCTCATCTCAGATTGTAGTTTTCATTTTTCAAAGGCTCCTAGCAGTCTTCAAAACAAGTTTTTAAGAGAAAATTTTTTTCACTTTAAAATTTTGTTACCTAATTCTCAAATATTACAACTGTTCGTGATTCCTAGTTATCATGGGTTGTTATAACCTGAACCATGCAAGATAGGTTGGAGGGATTTTTGTGCATAATCTGTGGTTTTCTGTAAGATGTGATTTCATCCTATATTTTCCTGTCAATATGTCTCCACTAAGTAGAAAATTCAAATAATTCTTATGAGTAACTTATAAGAATTTATGAAGATGTTCTCTGTGGTCTTGGAGATCAGGGATATAAGAATGGTTCTTAAGATGCCAATAGAGAATAGAAGGAAAACAGAAATGTTCACACTTGCACAAGGGATTTATTTGTTCATTAGCACAAATGGCAGAGGTTTCAGCAAATATCTATAACAGTTGCTAATCAACAAATTTTAGATATATGGCAAAATGTTTTGAAATGAAATAGAAAAGTATTTCCAACAAATTTTAATGAATATTATTGTTAAAATTTTAAAATTTAAAAACGGAAGTCATCATTTAAAAGTTTTACAAATAAAAAATTTTTGGTTATTGGGAAAATTATTTAAAGAGTAGAATATTTTATTTGGAATTTTTAGGAAAAAGAGACCTTTTATTGGAGCATGTTTTGTAAGCAACCCTTCAAGTTTCAAACAAGCCTTTCTGTGACCTCATCAAAATATTCCTAAAATACAAGATGCAAATTTTTCCCTTCATAACTGAAGTATTTATATGCCCTATATCTCTGCCTTCCTGAATTCTCATATCATTTTGAAAATACTTTTGACAAAACAAGAACATCAAGAAATAATAAAATGCTTTATACAGTTTGTCTATACTTTGATAGTCCTTTTAAGCTTGGTTTTGTTTTTTGATATTTTGTTTCTACTGTTTTTCTTATTCACTGTTACACTACTACCTGCTATTCTCTATAACATCATCTGGTCCCATCAGTACCTTTGAAAGTCAGATTTTTTTTAATCTATCAGATCACCCTGAAGATTTCTAAACTGTATGTTCATGTACCCCATAACTAAAAGGTATCATTAGTAAGATAGATACGGGCTGGATAATCTTTAATAGTTTTTCTAAAGCCATGGGGTAGTTTGTCTTATTTAGCAAGCTTCCAGAACAATTATCCTAATTACTAACTTCTCCTTGAGTGTGGGGTGGGAATTAGGGTGATTTCGTGTCATATACATTTCTCACCATGAGCCTGAACACAGGCAGACCATCAGTAGGAATTCAGAACAAATGTCTTTCTTCTGAAATATACATTGGACTTTTATCCTCCCCTCCTTCCAGTCCCCTACCAATTGTTCTTGTTTCCCAGATGTGTTAGTGCGGTTTGTGTGGAGACAAAAGGAAAAATAAATGTTTCTCTTTTGGCTTTCTTTAATTATGTTAAGCAATAGACTTACTCTCTTCTTGTCTTAAAGCTGTGAAATGCTTTGCTACTTGCCATTTATATCTTGTAGTAATTTTTTGTATTGTTGTTCTATTTCTGTTGACAGTGTCCCATTGGCTCCTCTGTGCTAGTGAATGCTGCTGCCTCTGCTCCTTTGTTAAATGTTGTCCACCCATATGGTCATTTTCACTAGGCCCTCCACCAGGGAGTCCACAGATATGAGAGCAGGACTTAATGCTATTAGCTCCAGGCTCAAGAGATGCAGAACATAGTTTGATTCCCCTGTGCCTTTCTATTTGAAGGATGTACCTTCATGTATAAGAGTTATAGTCAATAAGTCTCTAAATTAAGCCTAACATATGCATAGTTTAGAGGCTGGGCTTTAGAACTATTCATGTGTCTCAACTATTTATGTGTTCTTGTCTTTTTTTAGAGTGTTAATGCTACAAAGTTAGATGGTTATAAGTCTGACCTTAAAACATATTAATATATTATAGATTATTAATGTATAATTAATTTCTTTGGCCACCCTGCCTGCTGTAAAATTGAGTGTATTTTTTCTTAAAAAATAATTTCTAATTTTTATTTATTTTTGATAGGGAGAGAGAGACAAAGCATGAGCAGGGAAGGGGCAGAGAGAGATGGAGACATAGAATCTGAAGCAGATTCCAGGCTCTGAGCTGTCGCACAGAGCGCAATACAGGGCTCGAATCCATGGACTGGGAGATCATGATCTGAGCGAAAGTCTGATGCTAAACTGACTGAGCCACCTAGATGTCCTAAAATTGAATACATTTCTTGAATATGTATGCCATAATGCAATATTCTTGTTTATATATCTATATCCATGAAATTATGAATTATCTGGTGAAGTCTACATCATATATCTTTGTAATTGAGAATAGATTCTTAGTAGATATGGTTGTTGGATAAGTCTATTACATTTATTATTTCTTTTTATATTTAAAATATGAGGTAGTGGTGTTAGAAAGACCAAATTAACAAATCATTTTAAGTTAAGTCATGTATTATGAATTATTAGGTTACTGTTGGTGGTACATTGTGGAATGAGATTGTTATTCTCTTATAGAGCTTGCATTCAATAAGGGATAATGAAAGTAATGCATAATCAAATGAAGAAGATATAATTTCAAGTATAGATTCATCCTTTTGAAGAAAAATAAAACAGAGTCAAAGAATCAAGAATGCCCTGGGGAAGGGAATGATGAAGTCCTCTTTCAAACTTGAGGAAAAGAGAAAGTAAATAATATATGAATGTCTGGGGGAAAAACATTCCAGGTAAAGAAACAGAAAAGCAATCTCTTAAAAAAAAAGAAAACAAATAAATAATGACAAAGACCAATATGACTGCAGCAGAAATAAGTACTAGGTAAAAGGGGAGCATGGGATTAAAGAGAGAACCATGAAAAATGGTCGCATACAACTTTACAAGTTTTGTAAAAGTTTTGTTTTGTATTGTATTCTAACAAAAGGTTGTGACTGGAATAGGAAATGTAGATAAGTGAGATTTTCTTTAAAAATTTTAAATATATAAAGCCCATTACATATGTTTAGGAAAGAGCTCATATGAAAGAAGAGCTTAAAGAAACTTGAAAGTGCAAATCTAATGAAAAGCAAATTAGGCTAGGAGAGGAGATGTCTTCTATATAACGGGAAGAAAGGAAAGAGTGATGTGTATGTGTGACGGTGTGTTTGCTAATATGCTTGTGGAGATGCACTGCTCTGATCCACCTTCAAGGAGGCTTCGATGGTCACAGCTGTCATCTGGTTCAGCGTTGGTCTCAGCTACAGAGAATCACTTTGCTCAAGGGAATGGCCTTCCAGGACAGCCCACATCAATGACTGATTGAAGCTAAGGCATATTTTCCCAAAACATAATACAATTCTGATGGGGCATATATGTTCCAGAGTTCTCCATGGGATTGTCCAATATCACAGCTCTAATTCTCTTTCTGCTGCATCCTGCTCTCTCCCATGTCCTTTAATAAATCTTGATCTCTAATAAATACCCAACAAGACAAACTGTCACAGAGACCCTAATCAGTTACAGAAAACTGAAAAAAAGTTATCTGGTATTATTGTTTTTGTTTCTTTAGGGGACAAAGCCTTCTCTAAGAATGAGTAATGAAAACTATGTAGGTTTATGAATGGTAAGTTCAAAGTGGATGAAATGTTTCAAATAATTGTTAGAAAAAAATAGGCTTAAGAATAAGCTAAGGAAACAGAAGAATTGCTGGTCTGTCTTGGTAAACAAATTAAGACATAGACCAAGAGGATTGTGAGCATTCCTTCCTTCTTTAAAAATTACCTTTTGTAAGGACAGAACTCTAAACCAAACTGACTCCATGACAGGCTTTAAGTTTCCCCTCTAAACTAGAAGGCCTAAGTTCCAGCTTCCCCGAAACTATCAGGCAGTCACACATTACCCAAGGCAGGAGAAACCACACTTGCAACACCCAATCAGGAAAGGCCAGCGACCACCCTACACATTACTAAGGGAGAGGCCTATAGATAGAAACTATAGATAGGACCCTGTTACCTAATGTTAAAGTTAACCCGTTAGTGGCTGAACAAGACCCTAGGCTCACTCTGTAATTGGTTGAATTTAAAGGTACTCTAAACGTTGTAATTGGATCCCGCCAAAAGTAACGAATACTCTAGACAATGCGTATGGCTAAACTCGCTGTCAATAATGTTGAATAATTATGATTGGATCACTGTTCCCATGCCACAACTTCTGTAACTTCCCTGTCACAAACCCCATAAAAACCCTACTCTGCCTTTGCTCGGGGCTCACAGCACGGATCCACTGCACTGGTAAAGACTGTGAGCCCGAGCGCGAGCCCATAATAAAGCCCTTTGCCTTTGCCTGCGTGACTCGGTCTCCCCGGTGGTCTCTGGTCATTGAGGATACTGCGATCTGGGTATAACACTCTCAGCTGTTTTGGAAACACATATTTATGGCTTTCTTTCTGTCTCACGTTGTTTCTTACCTCCACTAATGATTCCTTTTCTTATACTTACTTATCCTGTTAAATTTAATGCTAGTCTGTCCTGACTCACTTTACATATTTTCCTAACCAGTCTCATCTGTTTTAGTACTTCAGATACCCTCCATATACTGATGAATCCCCAAACTCTTTTCCAGCCCACAAGTCTTTCTTAAACATATGACCATATGTTTTTAAATTAAGATAATTAAGATAATTCTCTATAATTTCCTTTTTTCTTAATTATGAAATGTTGTCAGCTTCTTAGCCTAAATAGTATTTGAATCCATCTAAGGTACCAGATTTATGGCCTTCTATCTGTCTAACCTACATTATTGCCATACTCTGTAAATTGGTCTCCCAAACTTCAGTCTTATTTTCTCCCATCTCTTTTTTTTTAAGTTAAAACTTATCATTTTATTAGATCTTCATTGAATTGTTGGAATTGAGCATCAGACATAAATTTAAAAACCTCAAAATAGGTCTTGAAAAGCACTTCCTTCTTAAGGCAAGCAGTCAGCATAAGCATGTAAGCAAGCTGTCTTGTCTGTACCACGTCAGCCACGTTATTTTCCCCATAACCAGTCACACACACTCTGCCCTCCTCTCATTGAACACCATTCAGACACCCTGTAGATCTAACTCAAGAGGGATTATGTAGGAATTCCTATCCAGGAATGCTGGAAACATGCTTTTCCTCATATTGTTGAAGGAACAAATGTTTTTAAAAGCTGCCATTTGATAGCTTCCTTGTATATATGCCATACCTCAGTATCCAGTGAATAAGTAATGTTCAAGTATAAAAAGATTTCTTCCTCCCCACCAAAAGCACTGCTATCTGAAGAAAACTGGTTTCTCAGTTGCTATACCAGCTACTCAGAAGGCTCATAGGACCAGGCTAAGAAAAAGACTTACATTTCTGGGATAAATTGTTTTGCAGCATCGAGCTCTGTCTACAACGTACACAGCCTCAGGTCCTACCATGTGACTTCTTTTTGGCCACAAAGATACCAATAGCCTGCTTTTCTTAAGCTTCCAGTCTGCGACATTTAGCTACTGCTGAGTCTGATCTGGTTTTTGAAAGAATATCTAGAATGCCTCTTCTGCTTCAAATGCCTCAGTGCTTACCCAATTTTCTTGTAACAGTTATAAATTTGAAATGTCTTATATGGTTCACATGGTCCTTTAACGTTTAGCTCTTGCTTACTTTCCTTTCTCATGTTTTGCCAATTACCAGCTCTATCCCCAATCTCACTCTAAATTCTAGGTTCTGACTATACTGAATCCCTTCAAGTTTTTAGAACATATCATGTTTCCATGAAGCTTTGAGATTTTCATGGAGTATCAGGTATCTTATTCATAATAATGTTGTGTCACAAAAATCACAAATTCTTTGTGGCCTCCATGCTAAACATTTCTTTAGTCTTTGAGTCTGTGAAACTGATTTAGGGTCATAGTTGAATGCAGTTACTGATCTATAATGGATTTGGCTGGGATCACTGTATGTGGTAGGCTGAAAAATGCTGCCTCTCTGGAGATGTCAGGTCATAATCTCTGGAACTTGTAAATCACTATATTTGGAAATAGGAACTTTGGGAATATAATTAAGGATATTGATATGACTAAGGATATTGATATGATTTAGAAGATTATTCTGGATTATCTGGGTGTATCTAAAATGTAATCATATATATTCTTTAAAAGTGAAGCCAGAGCAATGGTCTCCGAGGGCAGAACCATGAATCCAGAGGCTACACCTCTAGCCTCAGAAGTTTATTCTTAGGCCTTAAAGCCTAATGGAAGTTGCCCTGCTGGCCAATTTGAAGTTTCTTGGGATTGGTGATCTATTTTCTCCTTCCATTTTCTGCTTTTGGGCCTAGGAATAACTGTTACTGTTCTATGCCTGTCCCACCATTGTATTTTGGAAACATATAACCTGTTTCCTAGTTTCACAAGTCTACAGATGGGGAGGAATTTTGCTCCAGGGTGAATCATACACAGTCTCACACATGTCTGATTTAAATCATGAGATATGAGACATTTGATTTGATGATATTTTGATGAGATCTTGGAATTGAGTTGATGCTATAATTACTTAAGACATTTGGGAATGTTGGGATGTGGTGATGTATTTTGCATGTGTCATGGATGTGAATCTTTTGGACCAGAGAAAGACTGTGTTAGGCTAAAAAATCACACTAAAAGATAGCAGACACTAATCCCCAGAACTTGTAAATGTTGCCTTATTTGGAAAAAGAGTATTTGCACATATGACTGAGTTAATAAGGATTGTGAGATGAGGAGGCTATCCTGAAATATCTGGATATTTCTCTTCTCTCTTATAAGGACACTTGTGATTGCATTTATCACAAGTGTCCTTATAAGAAAGAAGCAGAGTGAGATTATACAGAGACACACAGAGATGAGAAAACACTGTGACCATGGAGGCAGAGATTGGCGTGATATGGCCACCAGCCAAGAAAAGTTGGTGGCCACCAGAAACTGGAAGAAATTTGAATAGATTCTCTTCAGCCTTTGAAGGATGTGTGACCCTTGCCAACACCTTGACTTTAGCCCTGTGATACTGATTTCAGACTTCTGGCTACTGGAATTATGAAAGAATAAATCTCTGCTATTGTAAGCCACCCAAAAAAACCCAATACACAGGGATGAATGAGCTCTTCCATGTGTTTCTCTCTTCCCTTTGCATTCTGTGCTTTTTTTCATGGCAATTTCAGAGGGAAAAAGAAAAGAAAAGAAAAGACCAGGGCCCTTGTAAGTTTCTGTTTGCATATGGTTTGCTGACAGCCTACTGATAAAAGCAAGTCACATGACTGGCTGTCCCAAGTGCAGAGGAGGCACTGCAAGTTTGAAGCATGTGGATGTGGGCAAAAATGAAGAGTCAGGAACGTTTTTGCAATCTGCCATCCATAGGTTTATTTTCTCTTAATCTGATTATTATCTTTAATTCTGTCTCTGACTAAATCCCATTCATTTTCTGTTGCTTAGGTGTTGTGCTATATTACTTTCATAAGGCTTATGTGTTATACTACTGTGGCATAATTGTATTTTCATTATTACAACTATCTCAACATTTTAATTTAACAGGTCCTCACTAGATTATAATGTCAGTAGCAGCACACATACTATCCTTGTCATTGTTATATCTCTGGTAACTAATGCAGAACCTTAGACATGTGCATGCTCAGGATATGTGAGTTGAATTAATATACAAATTATACTCTTGCAATAGACATTCTGCCAATGCACTAAAAAAGTGTTAATTTTTATTTCAAAGGATTGTAAACAAATATGCTTTTTTTTTTGCAAATAAATGTATGTACTTTTATTCTCATGTCCTTTATTATGAGTAGTAATAAAAATTGAAGTTGAATATTTTAGTTACCATTTAAAAAGTTTCAGAAAGATAGCATTAATTTGCCATATGATTATATTAAAACTTACTAGACAGAAATTATTAAATTAAATTTTTCTTTACTGTTTATAGTGTTCACCTTCTTAGTTGTCCAAGAAGCCCTAGGAAACAGGTTGAAAACATTACGAAGTTATTTTTGCCCACATTTGCCCATTTAAACATTTACCTATTGTTGAATGAATATGTTCAATTACCTGATGCTCCTGTTTATAGATAACTAATATGTTGTCAGTGGTTTGACTTTATTTCAACTCTGCTGATAACAGAACGGTGAGAAAAGAGTAAACATCACTCTACCTTTCTTTTTTTCTTTAGTTTTATACAAAGTGATTAGAAATATTTAAGCGTGACACTAACTTTTAAATAATTTTTCCTCATGTTTATATTTTTGAGAGACAGAGAGGCAGAGACACACACAGAATGTGAAACAGGCTCCAGGCTCTGAGCTGTCAACACAGAACCCGATGCAGGGCTCAAACTCATGAACCACGAGATCATGACCTGAGCTGAAGTCAGATGCTTAACCAATTTAGCTGTCCAGGCGCCCCAAGAGTGACTTTCACTTTAACCAGAAACAGAGGGGAAAAAATTAAATGCTAGAAAATGTAATTAAATTACACACACATGCACACACACAGAGCCACCTTCCTATTTATTTTACATTATTTCTAGTTGATGTTACTTTTTGTCCCTTTGTTGATATTGATATTCATAATATTTTAAAATTGTAATGATAATAAATATAACCAATTCTAGCAACTTCACTTTCTTTACTTGTATTTGTTTGCTTCTAACTTGATAACTATTTATGAAAAAGAAAAAGGAAAGTAGTGGTTCACACTGGCTAGAAAAATACTCGAGACACATTCCCCATCAGGGTCCCCCAAACAGCTGTGCCACTACACCTCCATCCAAAACCCCTTGTCAAGTTCTGGGCCTTTGCAGAGTGCAGGATGCCAAGTGCTGGCTTGTGCCAGACTGTGGGGAAGTTGCCTAATGCTGATTCAGATCCAGTTGGAATTGTGTTTAAAAACTCCACAATTCAATACATTTTTTACTTTAAGAAGAAAGCCACACAAGAATATCCTCTTTTACTTCATAATATGACTTTTGAAGTGGTATGAATGATATTGAATAAGAATCACAAAATGAGCATCCTTGCTGAAATCATGTTTGGCATTTTGCAGCTTCCAGACCACAAAAATCTCATAATATCTGGAATATTGGACCTCATCCATTCCAACATTATTTATCAAACTTTTTCTGGCAAAAGACTATAGTACATAGTAGCCTAATTTGCACACATGCAAGCGATACACACATTCTGAGTTATTAAACACTTATTAGCTGAGTTGTAATCACTACAGTCAGTTATATATACTGGTCAAGGTAGTGGTCTGTATAGATGTAGTGTCTGGGAGAGTAGAGGCAAGTCTTGCACTAAATAAGTGTAATGAATTAAATACATAATATAATACATCTTTTGATTTCCTAAACAAATTCGAAGAGATCTTAATAAAGTAAAAAAAAAAAAATCAATAACAAAAACTGCTGTAGATGCCTTTAAAAAGTGTTCCATCTTGAAGCAATTAAAAGAAAATCATTTACATTCATTAGTAAAGCAATGTTGTAATAGTTTTCTTAGGAAAATGAGCCAACTATAAAAAAAGGACAAACATTTATCACAAAAACTGTATTATCTGTAGGCTAATCTTAGCCCTTAGAAAAAAGTAAAATAGAAGACATTAATTGAAATACTTGAAAAGTTGAAAACGTTAAGCATGAAGAAAATAGAAAATCAAAATATAAATTTGATTCTCTAGTAAGCATGACATGTTTCAGTATTCAAAAACACAAAATATACTACTCACATTGGGCCATGTTATCTATTTAGTGTGCTGTTAGGATAAAAGAAAGAAATTCTTACAGAAGATAACATTCCCCTCCCACTGCCCTCAATGAATACTTACTTATTGAATTTTCTCCATTGCAAAATTTTCACAGTCCTTTTCAGGTTGACATTGTGGAATCACTTTTTAAAAATATTTGTGTATGAAAATTGTGTAAACAGTAATATCTCACAGGCTTAATGTAAATGAAGTGTTAGCATATTTCCCGGTTGAGACTAAATGTTGCAGAAGTGGTTAATTATTGTTTATTGTTTTAAAACTATTATTGTTTATTGTTTTTAAAACTACTAAAATGGATTTTTACTTTCACTAGTTAAATCAATTGCAGTGGGATATTAACTTTTAATAGTGTATACAGATCATCAGTGCAGTATCTAATCTAGGTCACTTTAACTGTCAAAATTCACAGATGAGGTGGGAACTTGGAAGATTTTCTGGATGCTAACTGAAAATTTTAAATTTCATGTATACATTTATAAATGCATGCCCCCTTTGGTTTTTCTTTTACTTGTGTTTTATAATAATCAGTGACATATGGTTTACAATCAGTAAAATTATATCATTAGGTGGATATTAGGGATGATAATTTTTGAGTTGATATTTTTAATAATTATGTCTAGGTTTTAGAGAACCTCTTTAGAAATTCAGTTGATAGAATTTAATATTGATTTGAGATTTAGTCATGGGACTATAAGTTGACCATTTTTCTTGGTTAATAGTAACAAAAGAAAGACGTAAAAATCCTTTATCTATAATAAAGATAATTGATTTGTGAATACATAGATATATACAACATGCACATGCTTATATTAATTTGTTTGCAAATAAAAGGTATTTCTATTCTGTATCTTGTATTATGTATGTTATCTTCCAGCATCTCCATTTAAAGTACCAAGGCAAATTTAAGAATAAGTAACTTATTTTTAATGCATGTTTTGGCAACACTTGAGACAGAAGCAAATTTATAATTATAAATAAAATAAATCTCTCAGCAGGTATGTTATGATGCCAGGAATTTTTTTTTCTAACAATGTTTCAAAATGACAGGTCCTTCTACAATGACAAGTGAAAGTGCATTGATGGAGTAGGGTAACACTCCTTGCTGTTAATGTTACGAATCTCCCTCAATTTCTCCAAGATCCCAGTAGATTCTACCAATGTTAAATAGAACTAAATTTACCACACATCAAAGAGTTTATGAAATGTAGGGCTGGCTAGGGGGCTATGAAATTATTATTTTGTAGCCTAGTAACATACTCAAAATTAAATGCTAAGGAGAAAATTACATAGGATAAATAAGTAATAAGCAGAATAAGAGAAGCCTACTGAGAATCACCTAAAATAATTTTATGATCTTGTGTCTCCGAAGACTTTTTAAACTCTCAGTGATCCTAAAGAAGAGATTCTTCCAACTTACTTCAATTCTTCCTCAGCTTGAGGAAGAAATGCAGAGTTGAATTATGATGTGCAATGGCACTTATCTGTGAATATCCTAAGTCAGAAGATAGAGAAAAGAGAAAGAGAAAATGTTAATCCCATCAACTTTGGAAAGAAACAAGGAATTGTTTAAAAGCAGCTGGCAAGAGAAAACTCAAGTCACCTTCTAAGAAAGAAAGTTAACTGTCATGAGTATTTGATGTGTGACGGAAATAGGGAGGAGAGGCAGAAACAAAACTGGAGGGATTTTTTTCTACTCAATAGAACATCTGCTGTCATCCTAACAAATCAAAGTATTTGGGGAAATGGGATGGTTTAGGAGTTATTCAAATGAATTAATACTAAGTAGAAAATCACCAAAAGAATGACTGCCCAGCAATCTACTGAGAGACTGACAAAAAGACAGTTTATTTGGATTCTTTTAGATGGCAGAAAAGGACAGTTTTATTATAGTTACCCAGAGTGTTGAAGCAGTTCTTACAACATAATCACTAAGAACACATAAAAATTTAGACAATAGAACTCCACTTACAAGAAATTATACACTATTTGCATATTAATTTATGTAGCAATCACAACTGCTTTAAAATACAAAAAAAAGATGTTAAATATAGTAACATCTATGTAATGTTTTTGAAGTAAAATGATGCCTGTGTGGCTTAACATCTAAAAGCAACTATATAAGCACATATTCTAATTTAGTTTTTGAAATTGGGGAAAAGTTTTAAATGTGCAAGTAATGATGGTATGAACTAATACAAATAAGTAATACATTTGATAGTGCTCAAACTTAGTGTTTTCGTATTGTCCGAATGTTTGAGAATGCACCGCAGTGTATTTTTAAAGGTAATCGTCTTCTCATGTTAAATCACAATTTGTTTCTTAATATCAGCTAGCCCTAACAGACAGTATCCAATTAGAAGCACGAATGAGTGAACCTCATTTTTTTTTTTTTTTTTTTTTAAGAGAGAGTGTGCACTAGCCCTGGACGGGCTTAGAGAAAGGGAGAGAGAGAAACTTAGGTAGGCTCCATGCTATCAGTGCAGAGCCCAATGACGGGATCTATCTAACCAAGGTGAGGCCAAGACTTGAGCTAAAATTAAGAGTTGGATGTTTAACTGACTGAGCCATCCAGGATCCCCACATATATTTTTTTTAATTATACTACTGTTGGGGTGCCTGGGTGGCTCAGTCAGCTAAGCGTCCGACTTCAGCTCAGGTCATGATCTCACGGTTTGTGAGTTCGAGCCCCGCATTGGGCTCTGGGCTGACAGCTCAGAGCCTGGAGCCTGCTTCAGATTCTGTGCCTCCTTCTCTCTCTGTCCCTACCCCACTCGTGCTCTCTCTCTCTCTCTCTCTTTCAAAAATAAATAAACATTAAAAAATTTAAATAAATAAATAAAATAAATCGTACTACTGTTGTTATCTGATCAAATGGTTTCATTGTAATATGCAAAAGTGGCATGCAAATATTTAATATTAAAGCCTTTTCTAAATAGTTGTGGCTACTTAGTTCCTGTATCATTATTGTAGAAAGCAATATTTCTTGCATTCTCTTCTGCTAAGCATATGGGATGATTACACTTCTCTGTCCCCTTGAAGTTCATATAACTTACTTTTGTCAATAAAAAATAAACCAATAAAAAGTAAAGCAATTCTTGGCAGAAATACATAAAAATTAGTGTGATATTCTGCAGTCTCTCTTCTTTTGTCATCCTGATTGTGGAAATAGAGAATTCTGTATTTTGAATTCTCCCTTAATGTGGATTGTTAAGATGTCACATAGAAAAGAATAGCTCTAGAAGGACCCTCATATCACAACTGATTTGGTGAGTAAAGTGTAAAGATTAGTTATTAAGCTATAGACGTTTGGAGGTTGTTTGTCAACTCAGTGTAACCTAACTTATCTTGAATAATAAAATTTTCTTTTCCCTAATGCCTACAACTGGATGATGTGAGTCCTAGTCCACCTCACTGACAAACTTCACATGTTTACAGTTATCCTATTTCCACAGAGAAGAAGTACAAAGGACACTAGTTTAAAACCTGTCGGAAATATCTAGCTGAATTTAGTGCTTTGGTGCACATAATTTAAGTAACAAGCTTAATGCTAAGTTATTTATTCACAATCATATAACATTAGTCCTTGTTTTCCAGGAGCATATGTTCTAGAGACAAAGCAGATGAAAACAAAATGAATTGGTTTGATACAATGTAGTCACTTCTTTAATAGAAACACATGCAGAGTGAAAATAGACAGGAAGAAAACCTGTCTCTGCCTGAGGGAGTTACAGAAAATTTTATGGGGTAGAATAGGTTTGGGGGTGGTATACAGAGTCTGAGTATGTTCAGGCAATGGGAATATGAATGTATGAGTCAATGAATGTATGAGTTGAAGACAAGTTTGTGGTTAAATATTCCTATATACAAAGTGAAGTAGTTATCAGGGCAGATAGGGTTGGACAGCTGGACCAGGCAATAATACAATGAGTCATATAGTCCGTGTGAAGTGCTCTATACGTTTATAAGTGAGAGACTCTGAAAGAACTTGAAGTCAAAACTGAAATGATCAGGTTGCATTTTAGAAAAAAAAAACTGATTGATAAGTTTAGCATTTATTAGAATAAGGTGAAACATTGTAAAGCCAAGGAGACATTGTAAAACCAATAGAAAAATAGAAATTATAGAAAAGGAGAGCAATGGAAATGCAGAAAAAGGAATGAATAGAACAATATTCTAAATGGAAAAAGAAGTCTCGGTGACAAGAATTGGAGAATGAGGGATCTGGAGGGATCTTGGACATCTTTAACTTTCAAGTTTGTAGAGAAACATATGGGGCCATTGACTGAAATGGGGGATTTGAGAAGGAAAACCATTTTAAGGAATGGAAAGAAGACACAGTGGTGAGTTCATTTCGGGACACTCTGAATTTATGTTCATGTATTTTTGGGTAAAAATACCTGGCAAGAGCTCAAATTATAGTTTTAGATCTCTGATTCATAAAGTGTGAATCAAATTAGTGAAAGAAAATATATGGATGGAGTTGAAAAAAAGTGAGGATGAAGTAGGTTATAAAGGAAACAGCTAGAAATAAGTCTTTCTGAAATATCACATGCTTATTTTTCTCTCTGTGTTTGAATCCTTAGCTTGTTTTCCTAGTTTCCCCAAGAAGAATGCCCACCTTATTATTCATTAAAACCTAAACTTTGTGAAATTAAGTACTTTACTTAGTTCATATTTTACAGTCTACAGAAGTTATAACAATGTTTATAGTTAGAATTTACAATAAACTATAGATCAGAAAGTTACCTTTAATAATATTTAAATATGTAGGCACAAGAGAATTATACGTGGTGTCAGGAACCACTAGTCTAAGAATTTAACTTAAAGAGACACTGTATACATTGGTTCCCCAGCTATGGAATCAATAACAATGAAACTTAGCCATGAGATCATCATCATCACATAGGAAGTAGGTAGATCTAGTTGATGTATATCTATTTAATATATCCAGATATACCAAGTAGAAGTGACTGACCATAATCCTGCATTGTTCTGATATGCTTTTTCATCATCTTTCAAAGTTAGGACAATCGGAAAGAAAGTATTACCTTTTGAATTGCCTTTGTTCAAAATGATTTTCTGAACCTGTAGCAGTTAATATCACATTTGGCTTCACAAACAAGGTAGATAATTTGGTTCACTCTGTGATGATGAGAGTGTTTTAAAGATCAATGCCCGATCCAAGCTTTGGAACCTTTACAACATCTGTGACATCTCAGTGCCCAAGGAGGCATGTGTGCAATAAATCATATATATTCAGTGAAACACAGGTCCATTCATACTGTCAAATAACAAATGAATATCATAGGTCTGATTATACCTGAGCTCTGTCTTTGTACTCATGTCCTCATAAATATTTATCTGTCTTTAAGTTTTGCCAGCTAAGTTTCTCTACTGAGATTCCATTTTCACTTTAACAACAGCAGGATGACTTTTGTAATGCTAATTGCCATTCTAGAATAATTGCCCAGTCTTTTCTTGCCTACCTTCCATGGCCTTGGTCATATAGACATATGGGTATTAACTTTTGGTTTGGAACCCTCACTTACAGCAATAATGCCAGGTGTTGTCTATACACCTATTAATCAGTTTTTAGTCACAAAATTCTGTTTGGAAGCATATTCCTCTGTCCTACCCCTACACCCTTGACCCTATTCTCAAAGCAGACCCCTGGATATGTACACAGTCTTGTTTTAGCCCACTGCCAACTGCCATAAAACACTATGCTTTACATTCAAGCAGATCTGGCATATGATTTCCTAATGTTTATTAATTCAAAAGGCTTGTTCCAAGGGAAGAAACAAGCATTTTGTGAAAGATAAAAAATCTGTAGAAAATTAGGCAAGTTATTGGGTTTATATGTCTTTGTTTCAGAATACATTTATTGAAAGAACTATTTACTCGTGCTATTTAAAATGGCACCACAGATCCAATGATGTTAAATTGGTAAGAGTTTGTTTTGTAGAATAGGAAGTCTGTATTATAGAGATTATCAGAAGATTAAAATGACTTTTGTGATCTAAAGAAAGGACAACTAAATACATGACTGGCATAATTTAATATTATGTGGCATGGCATGTATTTGTAAGTATTTTGAATCATAGCATGCTTACTGTTTCCAACTCAAAACCTAAAACATGCATAGCTAATTTGAATTCATTTTTTTTCTGGCTGTCTCCAATTTGGCTTTAAGCCTTTTTAATTTACTATTGATTGTATTTATATTTAAGCAGTTTGTCATTTGCATGATTCAATCAGAATTTATATTCTACTAGAAAACAGCATGATTTGGGCTTTATCTCATAGAACCACTTTTTTTTATTTTTTTAGAAATTAGACTATGTCTACACTTATTTTTCACTCCATGCTTATTCTCATAATATTACAAATCAGGTGTGAACTGCAAGTGGCTTACAAATATGTTGTAATATATATGTCTTTTGTTATTTTTCATGTGACCTGATCATAGGTATGCATCTAGAGGCTTCTGACAATATTCTGATGTGAAACTTTCTAGAAAACCTGTGGAACTCTTTGAAAATATACAGGAATCCTTAGGCATTATGGAGGATAGAATGTTTATTGAACACCAGTATGTTAGTGAATTCATTAGTTTCATGCCTATTCAATAAATCACAGAGAAAAATGGATTTTTACAAAATTGACAGTAGTATTAAACCACAATAAATAATAGAAAAGTAGAAAATACTTTTACTATGCCAAGCATGTATGTTATTTGCAATTTCCTAATTCTGGGCAGTGCATTTGATACAATGATGGAAATAAAGTAATAAGATGGAAAGGATCTTCAAATTGGTGTGTGGGGATCTGAGTTCTGGAATGAGCTGTCACTAATGGTCTCAATGAACCTGAATTGAGCAAACACCTCACAGTTCTTTACCTTTAAAGATTTGTCAAATAATTTATTGGATAATTTCTCTTGTAATAGGCATAAGTGGGTTTTCTCAAAATTCACTTGTCAGTGCCTAACCCTTAGTACCTCACTATATTTGGATTATATCTGCAGAGAACTGAAAAAGGTAATTAAGAACATTCATTAGTGTGGGTCCTATACAATATGCCTTATGTCTTTATGAAATGAGATTAGGAGAAAGAGAGAGAAAAAAGAGAAACAGGGACAAACATATTAATACACAGCAGAAAGGCAGCAGCTACAAGCAAAGGGGAAAGGAGTCACAAGAAATCAAACTGGCAGACACCTTGATCTTGTAGCGCTACTTTCCATAACTGTGAGAAGATACATTTCTCTGTTTAAGGGACTCAGTTTGTGGAATTGCGTTATCACAACCCTAGGAAAATAATATATCTCTTTTTGCCCCCTAGAAATAGGAAATCAACTACCTTTTGAACTATTCCTAATAACTGTACTTCAAAATAGAGGATGACATGGTGAAGATTCATTTTAGCGGTATGGACATGAATGACTTACAGAAAGAGAAATTAAAGGTATTTTGTTTGGTCCACAGTTAACATAATACAGAGGAACATCAGTCTCCCTAATCCTGTATGCTGGTCCTGTAGAAAATAGAGGTTATTGAACTATAAGGACAATATTTAGGAAAGTCTTCACAAAGTATATTGCAAACACTAATATAGAATGTATAATCATTTGACACTATGATTCTAAATCATCTTAATACATATGGCCTCTATTGTGATTCTTTTATCATTGACAATTACCTTTGTTGTATGTCATGACCATATTAAATGTTTTTCTGATATGTTTATATAAAAATGAATATTCCTTTAAAAATGCTTATCTTTAATTTATTACTAAACATTTCATACAAATAGACAATAGAAGAATATAATTTAAAACACATTGAAAATATCAGTCAGCATTACTCAGGAAAGTAGGAGCTACACTAGTTATTTTAACTGAGGGGTCTTAATTATAGGGAATTGGTTAAATTCCCAAAATTTTAGGTGTTAGAAGGATAACAGTAATACACTGACAGAACTGAAATAGCTGTAAGAAGCATCTACTCTTTCTAGCACTAAGTGAACTGTAGGGGATATCAGAACTTAAAAGACAAATACTGCATACATGGTATCATTTACAGGTGGAATCTCAAAGAAAAAAAAAGCAAAGTCAAACTCATATTACAGACAGTATAAAAGTGGTTTTCAGGGCTGAGTATTTGGATAAATAGGGAGAAGTTGGTAGAGGGATACAAATTTACAGCAATAAGATAAATAAGATCTGAAGATTTAATGTAAGGTATGGTGACAAAAATGCATATATTTAGGCATTATGTAAGAAATGTTGACTAGTAGCTTCATATAGATTTCTGAATAACTGAAATGAAAAAGATGTAAATGAATGTACCCTCTGTCCAGCCACAAAAGTTCAGGAGTAAAAGTTTGGTTATGTCTACCTACACTTACATAATAAGCTTTAGCATAAGAGAAGATATAGGTGGAAAAACAGAAAATAATGAAAAAGAAAAATCTTTTAAACAGATAATCATTATTAACTCTTTTTGTGTAATCTCTCAGACTTCTGTTTCTTATGAAAAACAGGTAGATTTGTTATGCTAAATGAAATTTTACTATTCATATGGTCTTCCAACCTGAATTTTCAACTCAAGAATATGCCTTGGGACGTGTGGGTGGCTCAGTCAGTGTCCAACTCTTGGTTTTGGTTCAGGTCATGATCTCACAATTTGTGAGTTCGAGCCCCATGAGCCCCACATCAGGCTCTGCACTGTAAGATCCTTGCTTGAGATTCTCTCTCTCTCCCTCTCTCTGTCCCTTCCCTGCTAGTGTATGTGTTCTCTCACTCTCTCCTTCTTCCTCTCTCTCTCTCTCTAAATAAATAAATAAGCATTAAAAAAAAAAATGTTCCCTGAATACCAACAAGATGACACACACATACACACATAATTATTTTTAATAACTGCATGACCCACTGCCTTTTGATGGACCTTTATGTTATTTTCAGTTTTCCTTCTTTCTTTTTAACTATTATAGAATACAAAGTACCATTAGCAATAAATAGAGTGGTGAGTTAAACATTCATATCTTTAGATGTGTGGACAGGACCTCACTGTTCCATACCAGCTTTAGAAGACCAGGTCATGGAGCCTTGCTTTTTTTTTTTTTTTTTTTTTTGAGGAATTTCATTCATTCATTCTTTGGGCTTATAATTAAAAACATGATTGGAGAGACTTTTTTAATGAATACTAATATGTGATATATAGTCCACACAGACAGTCTTACTATTCTCAAGGGATGTATTTGGAACTCTAGTTGATTGATTAGGGGCACCTGGGTAGCTCAGTCAGTTAAGCTTCCAATTTCACTTCAGATAATGATCTTGCTGTTTGTGAGTTCAAACCCCACATCAAGGTCTGTGCTGACAGCTCGGAGCCTGCAGCCTGCTTCATATTCTGTGTCTCCCTCTCTCTCTCTAATCCTCCCTTGTTCACACTCTCACTCTCTCTCATACTCTCTCTGTCTCAAAAACAAATAATAATTTAAAAAATTTTTAATTGATTGATTAGTTTATATTTAAATTAAATTATTGGTATCCTTCCCCTGATTGGTTGTAATGGTAAAGATATATTTTTTAAAAGATTATTCAGATTTAGGATGAGGTTATACCTATGAGATATGGCAAAGCTAATGAGAGAGCATGAGAATTGCACCCTTGGCTTTGGCTTCATAAGTACACAATTGGAACAGTTTGTAAGAATTTCAGGTGTCATACAATCTGTGTAGAAGAGTTTTGGCTGGAGAAAAGTTTTGAATTTGTCCAAAACATTTTAAATGCTGTTGATTCAGTAGTTGAGCAGTTTATACCATCCAGTTCACTCCAAAAAAGATAGTTCCTGAAAGCATCTGCCCATTCTAGGGCTGAGTGAACAAAGCATATTTACTATAATCTATGTATTTGCAGATCTTGTAATTTTTGTCTTGGACTTCATCGAGCTTCCTCAATTTGTAGGTTATAGTTTTCAATAAATGTTTGAAGTTTTCAGGTCTTATATCTTTGAATAATTTTTCTGCTCCCCCCTCTCCTTCTGGTATTCTCACTAGGCATATGTTGATGTACTTAATAGTTTCCCACATTTCTCTGAGGTTCTCTTCACTTTTCTTTATCCTTTTTCCTTTGTTCTTCAACTTGTATGAACTCCCTCAGTTTCTCTTCAAGTTCACTTTTTTTCTTGTGATTTCAAATCTACAGCTGAACCGTTTAGTGAATTTCTATTTGTTATTATCCCTTTAGACTCCAGAGTTTCCATTTGTTTATTATACCTCTTATTTCTTTATTAATATTCTTTATTTGATGTGATATTGTCAAAATTTACTTGACTTCTTTAATCATAGTTTCCTTAGTTCTGCGAAAATATTTATAATGGCTATTGAAAACTTTTCCTGATAAATCTGATTTCTAGTAGATCTCACAGGCAATTTTTGTTCCTTTTTAAAATATTTTTTTCACTGTATATGTCATATACTTATTTCTTGGCATGCATGCCTCAAAATTTTGTGTTGAAAACTGTGGGGAATAAGCTTAGGAATTCCCTGAGCTTGCACTGATGGGTTAACAAGGCATAGAGAATTAAAAAAGCCACAGGATGAACACGCCCAAGTTTGGGTAAACAAGATTAAGGAAATAAGATTAGGTAAACAGAGAAAAGTTCCCCACTTTAGGACAAAGGTATAGGAATAGGAAATCTCAGGATGAAAACATCCAAGATGAGGTAAACAAGATTAGGTATTTAGGGCGGAAACACGCCCCAATTTAGTACAATAGCAGAAAGCTTCTTTCACAGGAAGGAAAGACCAAAAGAGGTAAACAGGTAAATAGGACTTTAGGCCACAGCAGGGCAAAGTTGCCTAGAGCAGAGCTAATTAGCAAAAGAAAGGTGCCTTGTTGACAATGAGTATTTACTTTAATACTTTAAACATAATTCCTTAACAATATTTACTTAAATACATATATTCATTTGAATATATACATATATATGTGTGGTAATATATCACATATATCATATATATCATTCTTTACAAAAGAAAGCTTAAGTATATAAGACAATAAAATTTAAATTTTACATACATTTTCTTTTCAACAAAATCTCAGCTAATTATATATTTTAGATCATAACATGAAACACTATCATTTCATTAAATACTCTTGACTGAGCTAATATTGTTAAAACAGAAATTCAATTTGATTTTTATGAATTTTCCAAGATTAGGAGAAAAGTATACTTATTATTCAAAAGTCAGAAGAATAAATCCATAGTTCCTAAAAGATGACTTTGTTCCCATATGGAAAAAAATAATAATAAAATCATTTTAAAACTTAAGCTAACTAAAGCACCTGGGTGGCTTAGTTAGTTAAGCTACTGACTCTTGATTTCAGCTCAGGTCAGGATTTCACAGTTCGGTTTATGAGATCAAGCCCAGACTTGGCTCTCTGCCAACAATACTGAGCCTGCTAGGGATTCTAGGTCTCTTTCTGCCCCTCCCCTGCTCATTGGCATGTATGCACGTGCTCGCTCTCTCTGTCTCTCTCTCCTTCACTTTCAAAATTAAATAAATAAAATTAAAAACAAATAAAAATAACAAATAGAAATTAAGGTAACAAAAATATATTATATGAATACACTAGGGGAAATAGATTTTAATAATTAGTTTAAAACCAGAAAGAGAGGGTTATTTTTCATTGAAATGCCATGATAGGGACATTCGTATATACTTCTAATTTCAGGATAGTCTATTTTTAAGAAAGAGACTCTACTAATAATATTTTCAAAATTTACAATATGTATGAAGTAGTCTTTAGAAAGCTAATAGTAAAAGCCAGAATCTCTAAAAGTTTATCAACTAGGGCATACCACATATATTTTGCAACCTTTCCGAAAGAGATTGTATTAATTTTCTGATTCTTGTAAGTCTATCTACTATCAATTTGATTTTGCCATTATGAGTATTTTGTTTCATGTCTTGGCATAAGAAATTTCAGAAAAGATCTATAGGAGGCATTTGATTTCTCACTTTTATTTGGCAAAATGTTGTCTCCTATGTGAATTAAAAGTCAGTATCTTTACATATGACTTTTTATGTGTTTCTCTATAAGATTTGTTTTTAATAAGTATAAGGACCTACATGACAATCAAACAAACAATAATACCTATTTCCAGGCAGGTACAGAAATACATTTGCTTTATCATTTCTTCACTGAAAAGCACCCCATGCAACACAACTACAATATTTTTCTAAGTAATAGATTTGCAGAAGACTTCTCCCAGAGTGCATTATCTTAATCTCAATACATTGTCTAGAAAAACAGCACTATATTATAGAGAAATTTACTTTTCAGGATAATGATAATAAAATATTAAAAAGTGTATGTATCACAATATTAACTGATGAATTGAAACAAATGTTCTATAGAAGTTTGCTTTTTTGAAAATTTTAATGTTTTGTTTTTGTTTTTTTTTTCTGAGAGAGAGAGAGATATAGCATGAGCAGGGGAGGGTCAGAGAGAGAGGCAGATACAGAATCCGAAGCAGGCTCCAGGCTCTGAGCTAGCTGTCAGCACAGAGCCCAACACGGGGCTTAAACCCATGAAGCGTGAGATCATGACCTGAGCCAAAGTCAGAGGCTTAAACAAATGAGCCACCCAGGCACCCCATATAGAAGTCTGAAATAAGTATTCTACAGAATTTTATTTAGTACCTATTTTATTGATAGTTATAACCCATGAATAAAGAAATACCCTCTATTTTCATATGTAAATCAAACTTGATTAGTCAACTTTAAATAATTTAAAGATAACACAATAAACATCCTGAGTCAGTAAACCTAGAATGTCAACAATATTATCTTTTGTAGTGTTTTGGGTTGCAACCAAAAATGCTGTGGGTCAGAGTCAGTTCTATGATTAGCAAATAGAAAATTAATGAAGGCAAATGTTCCTCATGAACAAAAACATAGGTTTTTGTTTTTTCCCTAGTGTGGGACTACACATGTGGAAAAGAAAGAATAGAAATTCCAAATGTAAATACTGTGTGTTGCAATTTATATCTCCTGCTTTTTTCTTCTCCCATTCCATCCAGCAACTAGTAGAAATGTAATTCCTAACCAGATTTCTGACCACCAGATGAAAAACAGAAAGATAAATTGTCCGCTTATCACCCAAAGATAAATGTAAGAAGAAAGAGAAATAAAGGAGAAAAAATGAAAAACAAAAAATTAGAGTGAAAATAAAAGTAAATAAGAAAGGAAATGAAGGAGGAAGAGAGACAGAAAAAGAAGGTAAAAAATGATGATAATCCAGCAATGGCACAACTAGGCATTTACTTAAAGAATACAAAAATACTAATTCAAAAGGATACATACACCCCAATGTTTGTAGCAGAATTATCTACAATAGCCAAATTATGGAAACAGCTCAGGTGTCCACTGACTGATGAATACATAAAGAAGATGTGATGTGTATATATATATATATATATATATATATATATAATTAGAATATTACTCAGCCATCAAAAATAATGGAATCTTGCATTTGCAGTTGACTTGAATGGACCTAGAGAGTATTATGCTAAGTGAACTAAGTCGGTCAGAGAAAGACAAATACCGTGATGATTTCACTCATATGTGGAATTTAAGGAACAAAACAAATGAACAAAGGAAAAACAGAGAGACTGAGAGTGAGAGAGAGAGATGAATCAAAAAAAGAGATTCTTAATTACAGAGAACAATGTGATGATTACCACAAGGGAGGTGGGTGGGGAGATGTGTTAAATAGGTGATGGGGGATTAAGAAGTGTACTTGTTGTGATGAGCACCAGGTGTTGTACCGAAGTGTTGAATATTGTACACTTCAAACTAGTATTACACCGTATGTTAATTAATTGGAATTGAAATTAAATCTTTAAAAATGGATGAATACTTCTTTCTTTCTTTCTTTCTTTCTTTCTTTCTTTCTTTCTTTCTTTCTTTCTTTCTTTCTTTCCCTTTCTTTCCCTTTCTTTCTGTTTTGGCTTTACAAGTTAATTTGTGACAATCAATGTCTATAATTGACTGATAATTCAGGGATAGAGCAGACTGCCAGAAGTGATTGTAACCCTCGAGACTATGTTCCTCTGGGTTGATACTGTCCCACAGCTATTTCTTTGGAGAGATCCAAAGAGATTTGCTTGAGGATATTCTCACAGTAGAAACCACTTTTGATAGGAGTTAGTAATGTAAACCATTTTTTACATATATTTCTACAGGAAAATGAGGTGGGGGCTAGGGATATCTGCAATCTGTAATTAACTGATATTAAAATAATTTAATTTTGTGCCAGTGGCTAATATTCTTATTTTGGAAGTATTTGAACTTAATAATATTTAATGTTTATAATAATATTTAACTTTTAACTTTAATATTTAATATTTAAATATTAAATAATAATTAAACTTTCATTAACTATTTCTGCTGGTTGGAAACATGTCCATAAAGTGGCAGTCAAAAAAATTTATTAGGAATTAATAAAAATAGGTTGAACTTCCTACATTGCACCATATATACTTACACTAAATTTGAAGTCTGATAGAAAAAAAAAAAACTCATTTAAGCATGTTATTATAAATTTCTTTAGTAATCATTTATTTTAATTTAATTTGTATTTTATTTTTAGAAACTTGAAAACTTCTTCAAGAAAATAAGATAACCATAAAGATGCACCCCCCCCCTTTACCTTCTTGGCACAATTGGGCACAGAGCATTGTTGTATCAATCATACTGCTATACTTCTAGGTCTCAATAGTGCTTGATATTGTCTTGATGAGCTAAATCATTTCAATACTATATGTTAGGCCTTGTATTTTGTCCTTGTATCTAATATTTTATATTGGATAAAAACTATGCAGGAGTGCCTGGATAGCTCAGTAGGTTAAGCATTTGATTCTTGATTTCAGCTCAGGTCATGATCTCATATTTCATGAGATTGAGCCCCTTATCAGACTGTGCAATGACGTTGTGGAGCCTGCTTGGGATTCTCCCTCTGTGTTTCTCTCTCTCTCTTTGCCCCTCCCTCTCTTTCTCATTCAAAATAAATAAGTATATTTTTTTAAGTATACAGTAAGCTAATCTCTCTTTCTCTCTCAAATAAATTAATTTAAAAGTAACATAGTTAAAAAACATTTTGAATGTGATGTTAATACATAACTAGTAGAGTTATTATGAGTTGTTCATGAGATTATTGCACAATGGTTTTCAAACTAATCATCTAATAAATATTTTTCAAGCAATGTAAAATTATGGAGCAGAAGATTATATTTTATTTTTCATACATACATTACTCATGGTTGATTTGTCATTGTTTAATATGAATTAGTTTTGTCCAACAGGAAAAGCCTTACTTTTTCTACTCACTCCCAATTCTCTGAGTGTTCATTTTTTGATTAAAATTAAAACTGCATTAAAAGCACAGAAATCACAAGAGGCAGACTCATGAGCTATTCACTGCTGTTTCCAAATCTCTTCTCTCTTTTCTAATTTTTCTTGGATTTAGAATAATGTGTTCCTTATTTCTTTTCCTCATTACCGCCTTTTGGATTGCCTGAAGTATAGGCCAAAGAAACTGGCAGTTTTAGATTAAGGGAGGATCTTTTCTCTTTTCTTTAGCTAAACAAAAGTAGCAGCAATCATACAAGACCTCCATACAAGAGTTAGAAGGTCATGGAGGGAATTATGGCAAGTCTAGAGTGGATGAGTACAGGGAAGGTGAAGAAGTAGGGTTAATATGAATTTGGGTACTGATTAAACACTAGTGAAAAGGACGGGAGAGTGAATGTGACTGTCCTCTTAAAATCCCTTAGGAAAATGTGTACATAGGAATAACATCTTTTCATTGATTATTAGTTAGCAGATGTTTTCTCTATTCCTCCAGAAATATGTGAACTTTGAGTTACGAAAGCTTTAGCTAGAAAAATAAATGTCCTTATTAGCATAATTATTATAGAAAGAAGAAATTTTAAAGTAATCAATTTTGAAGCTTCAGATTATAAAATATGCTAAAAATGTTATAAAAACTTGAATTTTAAATAATTATGTAACAATTGCTTTCACTTGCTTGATTGTATATTGTTCTTTTACATACATAAATAAAGATTTTTTAGGGATGAATTAAGATATATTTCAAAAGAGTTTATAATGATCTTTCTCTTATTTTTAATGTATCTATTTTTAAAAAGGAATAAAATATGTTCATTTTAAAAAACTTTCATGATTCCAATTTATTTTAGCAGTCACTGATAATAATTTCAAATTTTAAGTTTCATAACAAGTCTTCTCCTTTTCTCAAGGAAATTTAAAACCTAGTGTTATCAGTTGAACTATGTCCCTTCAAAATTCATTTGTCGAAGTCCTAACCCCTGGTACTGCAGAATGTGATCATATTTGGAAATAAGATGGTTGCAACTTAGTTAAGATGAGGTCATGAAGTTGTGCTGTAATGCTATATGACTAGTGTTCTTATGCAAAGGGGAAATTTGGAGATGGAGACACACACAGGGCGAACACCATGTAAGTATAAAGGCAGAAATTGGGCTGATACTTCTATAAGCCAGAGAATACAAAAGATTGGCAGCAAAACTCCAGAAGCTAGATGAGTGGTCAAGGAACAGGTTCTTCCTTCCTCACGGTCCTCACAAGGAACACCTTGTTGAGTCGTATTCCCAGAGTACTAGCCTTTGGAACTGAGGCAGGTTTATTCTACCCAGTTTGTGGCACTTTGTTATGGCAGCCCCAACGAGTTCACCTGGATGTATATATTTAATGCACTTATATGGTAGTTTTAAAAACATTAGTCAATGAAAAATATTTATTTTGGATTTCTTCTCTATTACAAATTGTAAAATTGCTTCTCTTTTCTATATATCAGCTCGATGAAATATAATATTGTCAGTATAAGACTAAGTTTCATATTGAATATGTCAATGCTTTTCAAATGTTAAAAGCTAAAAATCTGAAACTACCTTGGGATAATCCATCATTATTAAAGCAGTTATAACTAGCTAGCCATGTGGCTTGAAGCAATAGCTTAACCCTTCTGGGTCTCAATTACTCATAAAGTATAATGTAGTCTTTGAAGTAAATGATCTCTCTGGATCTTTCTAATTATAAATTCTGTAATTTGTAATTTTTAGGGCATTTTACATGTTATTAAGTTAAATATACTCAGTAACCTATTTCAGTGCTTCTCAATCTGATGCGTATAAGAACTACTTGAAATTCTTGTTGTAATGCAGATTCTAAGTCACTAAATCTGGTGTGGTCCTGAGATTTTGCAATTTTAACAAGCTGCCAGGTGACATCCATGCTGCTGGCTCTGGACTCTATTTGTGTAGCAAAGGGTTTTAATCTCCCCAGGATTATTAGATGTATTTTAATCCCTACTCTCATCTAGGCTGTCATCATTAATGACATTCGTAACAAGAATTCATTTTTTAAGAAAGCCTAGAATTAAAATTCTTTGGTCTAATTATTTATGATTATGCTAACAATAAAACAATTAATTATAAAAATAACAATCGCTAACCACTTATTGAGTGTTTATTATGTCCTAAGCAGATTAGCTGGCTGAGGTCAGAGTTAGTGTTGCTAAAGTGGCTGTGGTCAATCAACCTCATTTTCATTCCAGGTCTCACCTCGTGAATCACCACACTGACAGCCATCTTGTGTCCATGTATTCATGTATGCTCGTGTGTGTGTGTGTGTGTGTGTGTGTGTGTATGTGTATTCTATCTCTCAGATAATTTCAGATACCATGAGCAATTTCAAAATTTAGGAACTGTTTTTTCTTGGTTTCCCATCTCTAACTTCAATGAGCTTACGACGTGCATCCCTAACTTTTTCATTTCTTCTCTATTATAGCTTTAACCTCTGCTTCATGCTTCCTAGTTCCCTCTTAATTCCAGATTTATCAACTAGTCACTACAATAAATTAAGTTCTACCTTTCTACCAATAATAAACTGTTAAATCTGTTGGCTCCTCCATCCTCATCAGGCAAATCTATGTTTTATATCCATCCTCTGTAATCCCTCATCTATTGTTTCCATGCTTTTACAGCAACCATTCCAAAGAAGTCTCACAAAACACAGGTTCATTGGATCTATTTCACATCTAAGTATCACACTCATAAAAAGCACGTAAATTCGTCTGTTTATCTGTTGCTCATTTGAAAAATTTTACACTAATTTAAGTAAAAGGTATATCAAATAAATCAGTCAATAATACAGGATCAGAGGATTATTTTTAAACACATGGAATACAAAGGGGTATGTCTAAAATTTTGTACTTCATTTTACAAATGAACTGTTGGTAAATTTACCAATGTAGCAGTTAACTATACCTTTACATCATTAAACCACACTTGCAATGCCAAATTCAATTATAATCACCACATATGCAGAAATTTAAACATGACTACCAAATTTCAGTACAACAATGAAAATGAGTAGATTATTTATATGCTCAACAGCAAGGGTGAATCCTTCAAACATAAGGTTGAGCAAAGTAAGCAAGACAAGAAGATTATATTATTTAATTGCACTTATGTAATGTTCATAGGTAATCCAACTCCCCTATATTTTTATAAGTCAGGAAAGCTTCTACCTTTGGAAGCTTAGTAGCTGAGAGATGTAGATTTGCTACTCAAGTTTGTAAAATTTCATATAGCCACATTTCTCTTTCTGGTGTACTTTTCTGTAGGAATAAATGTTACAATTAAAAGTATTTTCAAGACAGGAAAATTTTTTGGCTATTATAAAATGTTAGAATTTGGTAAGTTTGGATGTTAGCATGTTATTTTTTAAAAATTTAAATACTTTATTATTTCATACTAAATTATGAAACAAAATCATATTGCCTTTGTTTCCTTTGTCATGTCACATTTGTCAATATAATATTAAGGCAAATAAAAACAACATGTAATATAGGATTAAATAATCAGCTACCCATTGCAGTAATTCCATGGAAAAGGGCTCCTCATCTTCTGACTGAGCATCACCAGGTATGGTTTAGTGGCTATAGAGGGTTGGACCCTTGGTGAATGTCTAAACTCAAGTAACTGCTGGTCCCATTCTCTCTCCTCTGATTGACAGGATGGGTTCTGAGTGCACTTGAGAATACAGCATTGTGTCCTTTCCTCAGGCTGAAAGACTGTTTGAATATTGTCTCATTATGTTCAACTATCTCCTACTCTCTTGTCTTTGCTGCTTATTCTGTTGTTATAAACAATCTTGGTTGCAACTGGCACCGCAGCTACCTTTTAATTTTTCTTCTTTATCTTGTTAATTATTTGCAGTCTTCATCTTGCTTTTGCAACAATTTAGTCTTCTCCTTCTTCTCCTTCTTCTTCATTCTCTGATCTCTTTCTCTCTGTCTCTCTCTCCTCCCACTTCTTTCCTTCTGAATTTAAGTATTTTATCTCAATATGAGGAATGAATGAAATCTGGAAACTTGTGTTTGTAGATCTGTTTGTGTATGTATGTGTGCCTGTTGACTAAAATCACTAATATTAGCTCATATTTACACAAGTATGAAAGATACTCAGGTAAAATAAATAATATAGCTAATGAGGTAATGATAAGTTAAGGGGTACTTTGTAGACTTGCAAAGGAAAGAACATATGCAGAGATGTGGTGCAAGTCGTTAATTTTTCAAATATCAACCTTTAAGTAATTTTGGGCCACAAATGAATCAGCCTCTCCAATCCTGTACTAATGCAAGTAGTGTAGAACTTTAAATTTATTTTAATAAATTGTGTTTAAAAGGTATACATAATTACTAACTTTAGCTCTTCCTACACTGTTTAGGAATCTCAGAAATTCTGCTTGGTTAACAAATAAAAAAACAAGCAAACAAACAAATAAATAAATAGTGATGCTTCTTTATTATTTAACCTGAATAATTTTTTTCAAGTCGTCTTTGAGCTTCTTTTCTAATCTACCTCATTGCTTGGTTTGCTATTTAAATGTGAATATACTTAGATTATGCATAGTATACAATAAGAACTCTAAAATATTTATGTTTTTCTTGTCTATTAACATAATTTTTATTATGTAAGTTGGAAAGCATTATTTTTGCTCTTACTATTAAATGGAAATATAACAATTTTTTAAAAATCTGACAATGTCAATTTCTAAATCACTAAAGCCAATCTTTGAATATAGTTTCGTGACATAGGGCAGAAAATAAATATACCTGGGATATCTTGTTGCCAGAAAGAAAGTATGCTTGCAAGAAAATCAAGAGAGAGTTTTAAGTTACCAGAAAGCTTAGGTACATTATATTTATTTATTTTAGTCTTTGAAAGCAGGAAAAAATACTGTTTAATGAGTAAATCTAATAGTGTCTTAAATTTTAAAAAGGTAATATGCTAAGACCTACAGCATTCATTGGCTTTGGTGGTCACTTATTATCCATGTACAAAGGATCGGAAAATAGTCTGATAATTAGTTTGAAAATGATGCCATAACCTAATGGCTAGAAAAAAGCCAACTCCACAGGTAAGCCCCAATTTCCTACGAGAGAGTAGATGACACTTCTATTTTTTAAAAAAAAGCATTAAAAAAGAACAGATTTGGTCAAATGAGTATAGCACAATGGGTCAGATATTGCTGTAAATGCAAATAGAAAGTAAACTTCCATTCTGGAAAAGACCTATGTTCCAGAAATTAAAATTCATAAGAAAATCTCAGATGCCATAGTCTCATCAGGTAAAAGTAAAATTATATTTTGAATGATTAGCAGGTTGTATTAAACCACAAGATTCATACTTTCAATAAGAAACAAAGTTAACAATAATTATGAATATAACTTCTTGTGCACAAAAGCCACCTAATTATAAAATAATCTATAAATGTAGTCTTGTTAGTAAGAAAAGTCTTCTTTGAAAAAGAAGTGTTATTTTCAATTGCTTTCTTTCTATTCATGAAAATATTTTTGTTCTGCTCTCAAATAACAATTCAGAATACTGTTGAACAGTAAGAAAAATTCTGGGTGTCCGTATTCTTCATCATCTTTCAATTTAACATTTATCAAGTACACTATATATTGCCAAGCTGGTAAAATGTCCAAATTTTGCACCATAAATTTCAATCATTTGACTTTACTTTGCACAGCCCTCTTCCTGGGTAGTTCCACACCTGCAAACCCTGTTGTGTTGGCTGGTTTAAACAAAGGTATTTTCTATCAGATTATTCTGCCCCTAGGACCATAGTTTATTGGTTCAAAAGTGGGGTGCAATGAAGTCAAGCACAGCTACAGATCTGCAAAATGACTGTGATATGGGATAGAAGGATTAAAGAGTGACCAATTTGAAATGTGATAGAGACTAGAAGAAAAAAGTTGGGGCTCCTGGGTGGCTCAGTCAGTTAAGCGTATGACTTTGACTCATGGTTCATGATTTTGAGTCCCACGTTGAGCTCTGTGCTGATAGCTCAGAGCCTGAAGCCTGCTTCAGATTCTGTGCCTCCTTCTCTGTCTGCCTCTCCCCATCTGATGCTCTGTCTCTCCCTGCCTACTCCCATCACTCTCTCAAAAATAAATAATTCTTTAAAAAAGAGTTGATATCAAATAATCTTGAGTTCAGCAAATAAATCAAATTATATGCAGATGATTGTGGTGGTAGAAATAGATACTGGATTCCCAGATTTTTGAAAAGTAAAGGGGAAGGAGTAATTGTCACAGAAAACAGGAAGGCACATAGTAGAAGCAGGGTCTTGAATGTAGCAGTAAGGGTAGAATGAAGAGCATAGAGATAAGTTTCTGATGCAGAAGTCATTTCTACATAGTAGATAGAATTTATAAAGAAGGAGTAAAAGTAACAATATACAGAGAATGTTTATATGCTCTGATCTGAAGTTTCTTTTAATGTTGTTTTCTTTTAATATTGCTCTAATCTACTTTCTAAGCTTTAGCAAATTTAGACATCTCATTCTCACATTTTATTTTTTAACTTTATTTTTTTCACTTTCACATTTTGAATTATGACATTTCCTTCCTCAAGAATGTCCATTTGGAGTGTCTGTATATTTTTTCTTGTATTGGTTATTTGTGGCCTATCTCTGATAACATCATATTCATCAAGGTTTCTGAAACTGCTGGCCATCAACCTTTATTAGTACTTTAATTTATCATTTTGGTGGATATTCTAAAATGTAAGCTTATTAAAAGACAAGCTTTTTTTTATTATTTTCTCTAATACTTCAGAACACAAATAATATACTTTAAGTATATTTTGTTCACATTTAGCTATCAAATAAATGATTGAATATTAAAATGTTTATTAAATTAAGTAGACTCAGTTAAAATTGCATACCTATCCACATTAATATTTTGAAGAAACTCGATGTGAACTTGTTTAAAAGTAAATAAATTAGTTATTGGAGAGCAGGTGTAACATTTTCTGGGAGAAATTCATATTGCTGATACAAGTAGTCTAGAAAATTGGCACAATAATTAAGATTCTGCATGGTTGCAAAATAAAGCACTCTACTTAAATTAGATTTAAGATCAGAAATAGAATTATTAATTGCTATGCAATTTTTAAAATGATAATTGTTTTCATTTTAAAATGTTTCCATTTAAAGCAGTGACACTTGCTCATTGTTTAAAAGAAGCCTGATAATGTTAAGTTTATATGTTGTGTATATATACCTCTATATATATATGATATACATGTGGGTATATCTGTTTATGAGTGTAGGCCAAATAATGTCCTGTCCCAAAGATTTCCACACCCAAATCACTGGAACACCTTAGTTACATGACGAAAGGGATTTTATGTATGGAATTAAATTTGCAAAATAGCTGATTATTAAATAGGGAGATTATCTTGGCCTCTAGGTAACCACAAAGGTCTTTAAAAGAAGGAAGAGAGAGGCAGAAGAGTCACATAGAAAGGCACTGCAGAAGAGATGAAGCAGAAAGGGAGGTCAGTGAGATGTGAAGCATAAAAGGATTTGATGCACTTTTGCAATTCTGAGGTGAAGAGGCCTGTCTCATCCAGGGAAAGCAGGCTGCCTCTAGAAACTGAGGACCCCCAGGCAAAGACCAGCAAGGAAACAGGATGTCTGTTCTACAAATGCTTAGAACTGAATTCTGTCAATAATCTGCATTAACCTGGAATTGACCTGGAAGCATATTCTCCCTGAGAGCCTCCAGAGAGGAATAGAGCCTTGTGGATTCCTTGATTTCAGTCTTGGGAAACTAAGCCAAATCTTAGCTGAGCCCACTGGACTTCCAGAAATGTGAGATACTAATGAGTGTTGTTTAAGCCACAAAATTTGTGGCAATTTGTGAAAATACCTTTTAGATTTAGATACAAATACTTTTAAAGCATTTAAAAATAGAGTTATAATATTCTTAATCTCTGTTTTCTTATCATGAAGTTTAAACTTCAGGAATTTCCAGTACCTATTACCACGTTGGTCAGCATACCTTTGGAATATGGTACACATATTTTTCAAATACATAAAATATGAATCTAAACAGTCAATATAACAAAGCTCTGACAGGATTGTTAAATATCATATAAAAATACTATTTTGGAATTTTAATTTTTCTAAGAATAGTTATATACTTACTCTTATTAAATGCCAAATTGTGGGCAATAATAAATTTTTGAACAAAATCTAAGCAACATTTAGTCATTTTTCCAAGACTACTTCCTTTTTATTTCTTCGTCAATTTTTTTGTTCAATGCATCTACCCTTTTTAATTTCATCTTGGTTTTTCATTTTCTGCTTTTTATATTTTACATGTTTAAAATTTTATGTACAAATGTTTGTGGTTTTTGCTGGGAAGGTAATATAAAAATACAAAAATAAATAATATATACAGTGGTACTTTTAAAAAGGGTGCCTTTATTGCATAGTGAGATCCACAAATGTTCAATAAATGTTGACTTCTGCTGTTTCAGCATATTTCAAGAAGTCGGAAGAACCATATACTTCAGACTAAACTGAGTATAAAAGGAAAGAAATTACTTAAGGCACAGCTGGTGGAATAGTTACTCTTTCCAGTATAAAAAGATAGCAAATACCAGCTAGTGAATGGGTTTTAGAAAATGAATGCACCATCCAGAAAACTAGAACTTGTCAGTGTTGTGTTCTCAGATCACAATTATTAATGAGTTCTCTTAACTTTTGTCATTCAATACAGTTTTTGTGGAAAAATGTGCCCCAAATTAAATTTAAAACATAATTCTTAGAACATAGTACGTGATTGAAAAATGTTTGTGAAATTAAAGATAGATCCGTTTTTATTATATACATTTAAGAAAAAAAGAAAAAGCCAACCCTCAGAGAAAAGATATTTCACTGAATCACACTAAATGCTGTATTACTTCTTTAAGTACACAATTCACTGTGTGGGAAGAAAACCAGTCTATCGTGATATGTATCTTATGTTTTCTTGAATTTAATATTCTTGACATAGGTTAAAACAATGCTAAATATTTTGAATAACTAACATAAGAAGTTTTTCCAGAGACATGCTTATCCTGATTGCCACAGTAAGTGGATTATCCATACATTTGTTGTGCCTGAATCATGAGTCCCAGAGACCTCCAAGGAGCCAGCACCGATGCAAATACAAAAGGGTCTTTATTACAAGCTCGAGCAGGGGCTCACCCACCTACCAGTGTCGGGGCAGCAAGGTGAAGTGAAGAACAATAGCAAACAGGGTTTTTAAGTAGTAAGGGATGGGGGTGTTACAGTACATATAGCATCATCATCTAAGCACCAATTACAATTGTATAGTACCCATGGTAACAGCTTTGACCATTCAGTATCTGCGAGGTGTTCATTACTTTTGGTGGGACCCAGTCATGACTTTTGAGAATCCTTTGAAAATGACCAATTATGGGGTGAGTTCAAAGGGCCCACGTGGGGTTCAGACAAGTGGTGAGTGATTGGTTAGTTTGTATAAAATAACTGTCTGCAGTTCCCAGCCTTGACTCAGACCATAGGAATGTTTTTTTGGTTAGCTGATTGGAGGGCGGTCCGAGGACGGCTTTAGCCTTGAACAATCTGAGGCTTTTCCTGGAACTGGGACTGGGGCTACGTGCAGCCCGAGGTTGCTCTTAATGGAGGCCTTAATTTTAGGCTCTTCACATTTAAGTTACCTCCGAAAAGTCCTTGGAAGTTTACATATAAATCTCCCAATGACTTCAGATGTGTTGTCACTGTGAAAAGCATTCTCCTTACCATTATTTAGTACTTAAGAATGAATTAACATTTAACCAGTATTACAATAATCATACTTGGATACTTAATTTCTATAAACAAATCATCTTCAAGCCCTTGCTTTTTTTCCCCCACTTCTCCACTCATTCTCTTCCCTGTGATGTGGTAATGAGATATAGGTTTTGTAGAGCAAGATATCATGAAGAGATATCATAGGGAAATATAATGTAATAAGAATTAAAATAGAGCATTGGTCCTAGTCTTAGGGGTCATAAAAAGTATCCATAAGGAAGCAATGATTGGTTATAAAAGCATAAAAAGTGAGTTAAATTTTATTAGGCAAAGTAAAGAGAACCTAATTCAAGATGATAGAAGCACAAGATCTTGTAAAAGATGAATATGACTTTTTTCTCAGACTTGAAATGAAAGAAGTATGGCTGAAGCACAAAGGGTACTTGATAAAATAGGGAGAGACATCTATATGGGCTTTTATGGAATTTTCTAATGGTTTTGTTATATTAAAAAATGGAAACCATTTAAGAATTTGAAGCAACAGGAGGAACATAATTAGGTTTATAATGGTGAGATATTGCCCACTTGAGTAGACCATTGACCTGGAGAGTAGGGCCTTCTTTATTTCTTGTTACCAGTCATTTTTTGTATTTCAAATTTCAGTGCACAGAACAGGCCTCATTTATTTTCTCCTGCCTCTCATTTTTGTGGCTAGTGTGGTGAATGCTCAGATATTGTCATACATGTTGTATTAGTTTTCTTTTTTTTTTTTTAATGTTTTTTAATGTTTATTTTTGAGAGAGCAAGAGACAGAGTGAGAGTGGGGAAGGGACAGAGAGAGAAGGAGACACAGAATCTGAAGCAGGCTCCAAGCCCTCAGCACAGAGGCCAATGCAGTCCTTAAACTCACAAATCGTGAGATCATGACCTGAGCTGAAGTCAGACACTTAGCCAGCTGAGCCACCCAAGCGCCCCAGTTTTCTATACTGTGTAACAAACTCCCACAAAGTTAGCAGCTGAAAATAACACACATGCATTAATTTAAAGTTTTTGTGGGTCAAGATTTTAGGCACTGTTTAGCTATGGTCTCTGTAGAGGATTTCCCATGGCTGCAATCTAGGTGTTGGCAAGGTCTGGTTTCTCATTTGGAGAACTGACCAGGAGAGCTTCTGCTTTGCCACTTCTGTGGCTATTGGCAGCATTCAGTTCATTGTGATTATAAGATTCATGGCTGCTTGTTTCTTGCCAACAAAGGAAGGGAAGGAGACTAGAAAGAGTCTGCTAGCAAAACAGAATCTTACACAAAGCAACTTAATTATGAAAGTGAGATCCCATCACCTTTGTTATATTATTGGTTAGAAGTATCCTGCACAAACTCAAGGTCAGGATGGTGTGGAAGAAGTGGTAATTATACAATGGCATTAACACCAAGAGGTAGAGATTATGGGGACATCTTAAAGTCTGTCTGCCACACTGCTGCTTTCTTTCTAAGTCTTTGGATGCTCTTTCCTCCCACCAGGCAACATTTGTGTCTTGATTTACTGCCCTGGCTGCATATTAGATATACAAATACATTTTCACTGCCACTTGTTATTTTCTGGTTTCATTCTCTTGGATGTTTATAGCATGAAATCATTTCATGATTGATAGTGGTAAGATTAGAACTTAATGTTTGAGCAAGTAGAAATTGAAGCAGAGAAGGATCTTGTACAGAATTCTACCATTAAGATGTTAGATCAACTTTATTTTTGTAAATCACATATTTAAATAATTGCTTATTGACAAAATAATATAACAAAACAAAAGCCTTTACTTAAAAAGGAGAAACAAGATGATTATATTTTGTTTTGTTTTGTGAACCAAAAAATTTCCATACCAACAACATTGCCCAGGTCAAGGTGAATGGTAAGCAAAAATCAATTAATGCTTGAATACATGCTTGCATAAATAAAACAGATTAAATGGTTGAATCATTCTGGTTAATATGCCTCCAAATGGGAGAGCATAATATCAATGCCTATGCTGCTCAAAAGAGTGATCATTTCAGGTTCCCAGGCTAAAGGTCATGCCATTTGAAGTATAACAACCTTGAAAGATAATCAGTGTTTTTCCTGGAGATGTGATGCACTAAGAAATTACCAAATGCATTTGCTTTTCAGAAACAAATGCACATGTTACATCTCTTTTGTTTTTCCAAACAATACTTTACAAAATTAGAAATTATTTATCATAAAGTTGAGAATACCTTACCTTCTTTCAGATCAGTCCACAAGAATATTGCTATCAAGATTTCTGTTAATTTGCCAGGTTTTTTACACACATCTCTTACTTTTCTCCAGGGTTATAAATTACTTTGGGCACCAATGGAGAAATCTAGTTCTTAGAGCCATTCAAATTGCATTAATTTGTAAATAATAGAATTAATTTAATAAATACACTACAAAATAAAACTAAATATTTATAAACCACAGAAAATTTTGTGGTTAAGTACAGTTTACTTACAGTTTACTCATAACATGAAATCATATACTTTTCAAGCTGATCCAATAATTTTTCTTCCCTGAATTTTCTTTTTCATCAGTAACCACATGAAGGAATATGTATAAAAGTAATGTTACTGTCACCTTCTTCACAGTAGTAGAAAAAAATCAAACAACATAGAAAGAGTGTTTCTGAGATGATCTATACCCCTCTTAATGCTGCAGTTGGTCTCAAGGTCATAATTGGCATTCATCATTGCCTTCCTAAACTCATTCTAGATCCCTAGCTAGTAATTCTACTGGTTTAAGTAGCTTAACTATTGGAGTGACTCAGACTCTCATCAATAAAGATCAATGATTCTCTGTCACAGATTGGGTTCTTCAGAAGAGAAGCTAAAAAAATTGGGGTACAAGATTTATATTAAGAATGACCCTTGTGAAAGAAGAAAGAGGAATCAGGATCAGGCAAAGAGAGACCCCAATATTGGCATAATAAAGTCTTGGCGGACCCAGCAGTGAGTTCTGGGGCAAAATTTGCCTTTTGGAGTTATCCTTTGTCAGGACACAATGACCAGGCTTCTATCCTGTGCCTCACCCAGCCATCAGATGAAACTTCCTCTAGAGGAGTGGAATCTTGGGAGAAGTGAATCCTTGTAGCTGAAATCAACACTGAAGGAGTGGACAGCTAGAGGCTATCTGCTAATGACACTTCCTGAAACCTTCCTTAAATAGATAGAACTGGGAGCCACTTCTTCATACCTACCATGTACTGATTCCTGCACTCTCAGCAGGCTATAGCTTTTGTATGACCATTTATGGTTAAAACTAGCCAAGAGAAGTTCTGGTGGATCACCTACCTGTACAGAAACCATATTTTCATGCATCTGTCATATAATTGTAGCCCTACATCCTCATGATAATCAGGGTCAATAACCATGTAACCCACTACCAATCTCCTGAATGTGGAGACCAAGATGTGAAGGTAGTAGAAGGGTATTGACTGGGAAACATCTGGATATGTAGAGTTGCAAGAGTGATATATGGAAGATTTAAATGACTCTAGTATCCCAAACTCCCAAATGTCATTTGTAGCTTTTTTCTGTTTGATGAAGTTTATCTTTCTGGGAGAGGAGGGGGTGGGATGGGGAGCACACTGTAATTACTTCACTAAATTTCTAGATTTATTATTAGAGACAGATTAAAAAAATTTTTTTTACATTTATTTATTTTTGAGAGACAGAGCATGAGCAGGGGAAGGCAAAGACAGAGGAGACACAGAATCTGAAGCAGTCTTCAGGCTCTGAGCAAGCATTCAGCACAGAGCCCGACGCGGGGCTCAAACCCACGAAACATGAGATCATGACCTGAGCTGAAGTCAGACACTTAACCGACTGGCCACCCAGGTGCACCTATTAGAGCCAGATTTTATCACTACTTAAGTAGTTGAACACAAAATCAAATTCAAGAAAATTACAGCAGAAGACTTGAGAGAGATCTACATGATATACAGATATCTATATTTGTACATACATGTGGGAACAAATGCTAATTCTATTATACCAAGACAAGATATAACTAGTTTGAATATGTCATAGTGATATATTTAACAGTCTTGCTTATGGGATGCCTGGGTGGCTCAATCAGTTGAGTGTCCTACTTTTGGTTTCATTTTGGGTCATGATTTCAGTTTTGTGGTTTCAATTCCCTTGTCGAGCTCTAACCTGCAGTGCAGAGCTTGCTTGGGATTCTCTCTCCTTCTCTATCAGTGCCTCCCCCGACCCGTCCCACAACTTGTGCTGTCCCTGTCCCTTTCAAAATAAAAAAATAAACTTAAAAAAAAAGTCTTGCTCACATGTATAGGGGGAGTGAACACGTTCTCCCTCTATTTTCTTAATTCTCCAGATAGAGCACTGCAAATTACACTGTCAAAAGACAGATTAACAAAATAAAAATAGTTTATTGACGCATGCAATGCTCATCAGCAGAGAAACCTCAGTGATGAGTAACTCAAAAGGGTAGTTAGAACTTGGGCTTATAACACCATCTTAGCAAAGGATAATAAATTTGTAAAGAAGTCATAGGCAAAAGAAAAAGCTTTTCGATTTTTAGGGGCAGCAAACCATAGCAAATAAATATATGGGGAAATGATGGAAGATAAAGGAAAGTTAATAAAGTTTGTTTATGTAGGCCCTTTCTCAGTGCCATCTCAACTCTGGTGATAAAGATGTTATCTCCATCCTGGTACAAGAAACAGGGGAGATACACCTTTTACAAGGGAAATTTATGTTCTTCTTTCAAGCAGATAAGGAAAGGATAGAGACTTTATCCTGTGACTGCTTCTTTTCAGTTGCCTTCAATTCAAAATTATTCTTATGTTAAAGTGACAAGCTTGGGGTGTCATATTCTGAACCCCTTCACATGTCTTTTGCAACTACCTAATTATATTTCTAATCATATGCTTGTTAATTGTCTGAAACCTGGACTCAATAATGGCCTATTATGGCTAAGATCCCAGAAATACTTTGATGCAAGATATGCTACATGATTTGTGGGACCCACTGCAAAATAAAAATGTGAAGTGTCCTCATTCAAAAAGTAGAAAAACTGTCCTGTTAAAGGCACTAAAAATATAAGACCTTTCCCTTTTTGGGCTCTCTTGACTTGTAGTGTTTGTTTTTTCTTTACTCTTCTTCTTCTTTTATTTATTTATTTATTTATTTATTTATTTATTTTGCTATTTGAAATTTTAAATTATTAGTGTGGATTTTACAGTTCATTTTTATATTGTGAAATTCCAATTTTCCATACGTATAGAAGACCATTTAACTCATACACAACCACTGAAATTTGTACTTCATAGCTCTTATGCACATGTATTTCATTGTTACAGAATACTGCTCCAGATTAGCTTTACTGCTTTTTTTCCATTTCTTGATACTTTGCATCTTCCTTCAACACTCTTTTCTTTTGAGTTACTGATGAGTAAGGAAAATATGGATGATGCCATATTTCCCTATTCTTTGATGACATCATTTTCAGTGTGGTTGTCAGCAAATACAGGGAAGTAACACAAGCAAGAGAGGAAAGGATAGGGTTCCTTGGTCACTCATATTTTTTTAAATGCTATTGCCTTCTTCAAAATTTGAATTAAGTCTTAGTTTGAGCAGGAAGCATGATTTCTCAGGACCGTCAGCACACTTACTTTATAAATCATAGATGTAACAACTTACCTTGTACTGGCTTTCAGTCTTGTTAAATTCCATGGATTGTGGGTCACCTGGAATTCTGTGCTCATGGGGGCTCAGAAATGCTGTAAGAAAACAAGCAGGTAAGGAACAGAGAATACAGATACTGCAGTTATCTCCTTTGCTTACATATATACTGCATTTTCTCTTGGGCAGCTGAACATTAAGCCAATTGTGGGGGGCTTCTGAGTGCATGTACCTTTGTGACTACAGGAAGCCAATCTTGTCTTTGCATAATGTATAAAAAGAAGTTTAAAGACTTAGGAAAATAGAAACATTGTCATGTTTTATCACATATGACATATAACATGCTACAAAATTCAAATACAGGGTAAGGAAGTATTCCATTAAGAGAAATATACTGGAGAGATAAATCATTTAATCTTGCACCAGTATTTCTAAAAAATTACTGTAGTAGACCTTTCCTGTATCTTAGTGATAAAAGTGAAAGATGATGCCATTGAAATAGGATCTCATGGTGGCATAATGTAATTAAGAGGTATTTAACAAGAGCAAGAAGGGCAGAATTACTGTAATAGATAGCAGGGCAAAATGGCATTCAGAATGATCTGATCCAGTGCTGTATTAATTACCTATTCCTTAGAAATGAATTGGATGTGTAATTGACCTGTATAAACCAGACAAACAGTGCTATGGAAAACCTGAATGAGAAAACTACAGTGATGTTCCTAAGAAACCTGGAATAAAGTCCTTCCTTTTATGTCAAATAAACCTTGAACATGCAACTGTGCTCTATTAGAGGAAACAATCACCTGTTCATGAAATCAGAGGTTTTGATAAAATAATAGACCTCTGAAAATAGGCCTAGGGTTTGAGAGTGTGTTCACATACAAAAGAAACTACCTGATGGGAAGGATTTTAAAATCAAATGTGCAATAATGACTTGACCTGTGGGTATGAGTTACCTTTTACTCCAATGTACTAGAGCTACCATAACAAAAGACCACATCCTGGGTGGTGAATTAAAGAATAGAAATTTATTTCCTCACGATTCTGGAGGCTCAGCAGTGTTTGTTTTTCTTAAGGCTTCTTGACTAGTAGATGATTGCCTTCTCCCTTGCCTTCACTGGTCCTCTCTCTGACCTTGTCTGTATTCAAATCTCTCTCTTTCTCTCTCTCTCTCTCTCACTCTCACTCTCTTTTTTATCTCTTTCTCTCTCTTCTTTTTTTTTTTTAAATAAGGAAAATAGTCAATAGGGCCTCATTTTACCTTAATTACCTCTTTTTAGGTTTTATCACCAAATAAAATCACATTTTGAGAGTGCTGGGGGTTAGGACTTCCACATTTATGTTTCTGGGGAAACACAAATTAGCCTATAACATGCAGCCATGAATTCACTGACAAGGTAGTTGTGGTGGCAGGAGTGTAGGTTAAGCAGGAACTCAAAGAAATGGCCTCCTTTCATCTGATATTCGACATAAATATATCAAATCTATAGTAGCTGATGGTTGGGTGTCTTTTGTTCCAGCAGCAGTGACTGATGTTGTTTGTACATGAGACATAATATCATAACTTGTTACTCCAGTGTTACCTCTAGTGGCATAATGATACAATTAGACCCTTTCCATAACAACTACTCTGTCAGCATATTCAATATTCAGTTACTGTACTTACTGTGAGCATAATTTTAAGAAGTGGATTTTCAGTCCTATATGCACTGAAACAGTGTTTATCTGGCTGTTTCTTCCAGAGCCACAGTACATGAGTCCAGGAACTAAGGAATGAAATTGAAGGTAGTATATATCACTATTACAACAGAAACCACTTGTAAAATGATTATTCTCTGACCCCAACATCTGGACTTCTGCTGATTTAAGAGGCTCTGCTGGTTTAAAAAGTCTGACCCTGAATCTGAGCTCTGCTGGTTTAAGAGTTCTTATAGGTAACCAAGGGAGTAATCCTTCCACCAGGGGATATAAGAAATTTCTATTAAATTGGAAAGCAAGATTCTCACCTGTCCTTTTGATTCCTAATGACACAGAATAAAAACAAAAACAATATCTAGTATAATGGAAGGAATCTCAAGACTTTCTAGAAATGAAGTTGTTGTTTAATAAACTGTGTGACCTGGTCATCTTCCCTAACTAGACCCTCTCAGATAATATTTGAAAGGGTAAAATTGCAAAATTAAGTCTGCTTTGGTGGATTATTTCTGCACTTTAGGTGATATAGCAAATATTTTCCCTAACCTGAAAGAGATAAATCTGCATTTTTGAGTTTTAGCAAAAATATATGGAAAGCACAGGAAAAGATAAAAATACTTTCACCAAACAGGTCATTATTAAAGATACTTCAAAATTAATGACATTTCAATTTTCATGATTTTTTGAGTATAGCAGCTTTAAAAATGTGCCTATAAATGAAAGAATAACAGATAAAATTAAGTCACTTGATAAGTCTAAGTAAAAAATCCTTTTTTTTTGGTTACTTCCCAGAAACAATGAAAGTGAATAATTTAAATGATTGGTTTTCAAATATTTTTGTGACTTATCTGGTTTCCAATTCTTTAATTTCAACAAAGTTAAAATAAAACCTAAACTATCATTAGCCAAAAGAATGTTATTTTTTATTGGTCATGATATGTCTTTTGTCATATAATTCTGAAGGAATTTAAAGACTTCCTATTAAAAACCCCTCAGATTCCAATCTATTTTTTAAAGAAAATATTTCCAGTGTTTAATCTATAGAAATGAACAATGAATAGATAATCCAATATATTAAAGAGATCCATTCATCTCATTAAGAAGTGAATTTTAGGGGCTCCTGGATGGTTTAGTTGGTTAAGGGTCCAACTCTTGATTTCAGTTCAGGTCATGATCTCATGGTTTGTAAGATCTACAATGACAGTACAGAGCCTGCTTAGGTTTCTCTTTCTCCTTCTTTCATAGCCCTTCCCCTGCTACTATTTTCTCTTTCTCAAAATAAACTTAAAAAAAAGAAGTTAAATATAAATATGACGTTATTCTTTGTGCTTCAAAGTTACATATCAAAGTGTGCAATATATTTATGTTGTTTTGAGCAACTCTAATCTAATAATTTTCCTGGAAGACATATTTATATTTCTGAGAGAGAAAGAGACAGCATGAGCAGGGGAGGTCAGAGAGAGAGGGAGACATAGAATCTGAAGCAGGCTCCAGACTCTGAGCTAGCTGTCAGCACAGAGCCCAATGCGGGCTCAAACCCACAAACCATGAGATCATGACCTGAGCCGAAGTCGGATGCTTAACCGACTGAGCCACCCAAGTGCCCCTGGAAGATATATTTTTAATGTATAAGAATTTATGATTAACCTAAACTTTCAAAAATTATTTTAAATTTCTCTACATAATTTTGGGGCTGTAAATTATAATAAGATAATCAATAAAAGTCTTTCTAGAGTAAGCAAAATATTAGGATAAAATTTTGTTGAGGATGTGGAATAAAAATTCAAGCTTAAGAAGAAAACCCATTTAATTCCTTTTTACTTATAAAGAAGAGCTTAGTGATGTATTTTTTCCAAGGGATGATGATAAATATTGAATAATTATGACATTTAGATTCCAAAGGATATATTTTAAAAAGTACCATAGCATAGTTTTTTAAGGTAAATATTTTAAATGTATTTTACAACTTCTAAAATTATGACATCTATAAATTTGGAGACAATTGAGGAAGAATAAGAGGGGCTGGCACTGAAATTTCAAATCATGTACTAGGGACACAGGAGTAAAATTATGTGCTCGTGGTATTCTGAAAACCAAATGCAGACTTTCATGAAGTCGGGAATTTCCAGTAACATCAAATGTGTTGAGAAGTTAAGTAAGAAGAGACAGAAAACCAGGCATTGATTTTGGCAAAACAAAATATGTTAATATTGGCTTTAATAAGAGCTGTTAATTTTAATGGTAGAGGAATTACAATATACTGGTAGCCTAACTATAGTGTACTGAAGAACAATTAGGAAATGAAATGGAGACAATAGGCAGGCACAACTTTTTGAGCCCCCTGGAAAGGGGAATGGAGAGAGAGAAGACAAAAACTGAATGATACGGGGGTTACAAAATTTTCTTTAGTTAGGTGGCAACCACTAAGGTATGGTATATGACAATGGTAATTGTATGATGATGATGTCAATGGTTCTGTGGCAAGGAATAAAATGATGTTAAAGGAGAAAACTGATTCACGTACAAGATTGAGGAATGTTTGATTACTTTCTTGTTTTGTTTGTTTTGCTTTTGCTGATAATGTAGGATGGGGAATAGAACATGAGTTGGTAATATGGGTAATATAGTTGTGAATAGAGAAGTTTTCTATTAGATTGAGACAAGCACTTATTGTTCCGTGCTAACAGGAACCAAAGCAGAATGTGTGGCTTCAGGTACAGGAAGCTGAGTGAAATGACAAAGGTAGCAGAAGAAAGTGATGGGCGAGTTGGCTTAGAGGAGATTGACGAAACAGGGGATGTTGTAAAACAGAAATTCAGAAAGTAACTTTACTAAAGAAGTCTAGTGTGATTGTCTGGCAATGGTGATAAGAACTTGACATTTTTCATCATAATTTTGAAATACTTAGCACTTTTGTGATAGTCTCTAAGAACAGCCGGCAGCTTCAAAAAGTTAGATTAATGTTTCAGAGAAGAGAAGTGTAATGGAGTTAAACCCATTTTTCAGTTAGTTATAGAGAACAACAATTAGCTGTTGGTTCAGGGTTAAGAAGGAAGGGGCACATAAGGCTGATGAAGTACAATTTATGTAACAAATTCCCCCACTTTAAATGTACAATTCAATATTTTTCAGTAAATTTACCAATTTGTGTAACAATCACTACAACCCAGTTTTAGAACATTCCTAGAAGTCTAATAAAATTCCACCTGCCTTTTTGTAGTTAATCCCTATCCCCATCTCCATCCCCAAGTAACCACAATTCTAATCTTTTTCATAAATATTTACTTTTTCTGAACTTTTCATATAAGTGAAATTCATGGTCTTTGGGTCTGGTTTCTTTAACTTAGCATAATTCTTTCAAAGTTTATCCATATTGTAGTGTGTATCAGTACTTTTTAAAGTTAATATAAATAATATTCCAAATAATATTCCATTCTATAAATACACCAAATTTTTTTTACCATTTACCAGTTGATGGATAATTGGGTTGTTTTCTCTTTTTGACTATGATGGATAAAAGAAGAAATATTTGAAATCAATAATGAAAAAAATAAATATAAATACATGTGTGTGTGGGCGGGGGGGGGGGGGACTATGATTTTGTCAAGATTATTGTCCTGGATAAAGAAGTAAAGAAACAGACATTAAAAGTTTAGATGGATCACTGATGTGATGGTTTAAGTCATCAATGATAATGAGAAGAGTAGTGGACGAGAAAGATAAGGTGAGTTAGGTACTGAACTTATAAGTGAACTTCAGTAAATGACAATAACATGAAGCGATGAAATGCAGTGAACTCTGATGACCTTTCCATGGACTGGAGTATACATTAAGAAAGAAGGATGTGAGACCACTGGCAAGCAACAATGTGAAACAAAGTTTCACATATATCTCCTTTATACCATTGGTACATGGAATATAAGAGAAAGAAATTAATATCTATTTAAGAGGGATGTAGATGAAATAGCATATTCAGGAACAGCTAGATTTAAATTAGAACAAAAATGTTATAGAGTGGCAGGGAAGATAACTTAGAAACAATACAGTGAAACTGCTTGGGGGAAAAATGGGAAAGAGATTAATTCAGAGCAATATTTCTCAGGACACATCAGTTTCAAAGTCCATTTTAAAATAAAATTATGTGATACCACTTTAATATTGTGAAATGCAATTCATAGAAAATATACGCAACTTAAAAGACACCTTAAAACATCAATGCAATATCCTAGGAATACTATGGGTAAATAGAAGGAAATAGTTCATATTAAATAATGTGTATCAGTATATAAATGTTCAGACATGAGTCTACTATAAGATATAATAACATAATTAGAAGCCTGCATTTCTACTTAGGATCACCCTGAAGGACGTAAAAATGCAAACTGCTTGTGGTACACTGAACGGCAGCTCTTAATACCAACAGAGGCTACTGGTGAACCACTTTTCCAATATGTTGTACAATTTTATTAAAGTTACATTTTTTTAAAAAAAACATGCAATCTTCTCTTGATTGGCATGGTTAAAATCTTGGGGAAAATCACAGAACACTGAAGACGTATGAAGTTTCTTATAATCATTTGTAAAAGATAATCAGAGTCTAGTTTATGAATATATTATGTATTACAGATGGCTGGAAAATCAAATTATACCTATTATTTCTAAATGCAGACTATTAAATAACAGTAGTCCTTCTCTTCACAATAATTGCTTATACAAAAACATTGTTTTATAGTAAGAGAAAAGTACATATCTAGTAATTCAAAAGAATATGCAGAGTAGTGTGGGCATTGGCACTTTTAAATGAGGAATTATTTTGGACACTTACATGAACTAGTAAAAAGATAATAAAATAACGCATGATAGGATTGCCTTTGGAAGTCAGAGTATGAAACTACTAAAGTCCATAGGAAGTTTCCATTTAATCCTTAATCCCAGATTAAGGTGAGGGAGGTGAATCTGAAGAATGTGGTTAGGCTGCTACTGCCTCTCAGAGACAGCCTTCTTTGATCTGACCATTTGGAAAAATAAATCATTTTGGGGTCGGGTCTTATAGGTATACAATGCTTTTGTAGCAATTTTGGATGCTTCTCAAATGAAGAGGAGACACGTAGTTAACACATTTATTAAATCTTCAACCCATAGCATTTTAGAAATAATTGAGAGCCCATTCCAACTACTACAAAGACATGCAAGCTAATAATGGATTCTATCTGTTTAAGTGACATTTATTAAATATTTCCCTTATGGAGAAAAGAATCTAAGCACCATGAGGATGAGAGGCAGAGGGAAGAAAAAAGAGAGAGAGAGAGGAGAGAGAGAGAGAGAGAGAGAGAGAGAGAGAGAGAGAGAGAGCTCCCACTACTTCTATACTAGAAGTACTCAGCTTCTAGTGCATTGTCCTAAGCAAATGAATTGTTGACCCAAACCTGCATACTATACTTACATAGGTGTGAAAATCCAGCCTTCCTAGAGGTAGCTTGTTGGGAGCCATTCTGAGCCCACTAGTCGAGAAAACTCCTGGTGAGGTTAAAGCAAGTTTGCACCGTCTCTTGCCAATCAGATTGACAACCGATATCCACCCCCACTCAATTATTTCTGCTTGAGCACTGACCCCTAGGGTACCTTCTTGATCAATATCGGGAGTGACTTGTCCCCTTATTCCAGTCCTGGTATGATGATTGCACCTTGTGAAGGAACTTATCGTGGGAACTTCTTTTGATTATGGGAACAGACATCGTGTCTCCAGAAGGTCCTGTTTCCCTCCATACTTTCCCTTGAGCTATGAATAGGCTAATGATCCCTAGTCATAAAAGATTGACCTTTACATGTACAATTCTGTTTCTACCGTTGCGTTAGTCCGGGATGTTCATACAGCTCAACATGTAAGTCAACTAACCAAAAATGTCTCTCATGCCCTAGCTATTCAAGAAATCATAAAAGTAGACACAAAGGTAAATGCACTCGTAGAGGCTATTCTATGTATTGGAAATAAGCTAAACTCTTTAAAGGTATGGTTGGCTCTCTGGTGCCATAAAGCATATAACTGGAAAATCAAGTCTTGCCTGGAGACAAAGAGCCTAACTTAGAGAAAAGGAACAGATAAGGGCAGAAGATAAGTTAGTACATACACCTTTGCTAACTGATGGTGTATAGCAGCCCCTTCCTTAAGACCTACTTTCCACAAACACCTTCCCTTATCCTGGCAGCTGTGATGAGGATGGATAAGAATATCTACAAACCTATGACTTAATCTTAGTGTTATTATAATGTGAACACCTCGTTATTTTCTTAGTTACTCAACCTCACTATAATTGGGGCAGTTCTGCAAGAAGACTTCTGTAAAACCTGTTTCTGTACATTTTCCAAAAACACCTTATCACAAAGAGCTATCCATTATAAAAAATTCCGTTTCCTGATGCCATGTTAACATTTGACCTATAAATAAAGACACCAAATCCGACAGGACAGAGATGCCTGCCTGGTGATCAGAAAGGATCTCGCGGGGGGGCGCCTGGGTGGCTTAGTCGGTTAAGCGTCCGACTTTCGCTTAGGTCATGATCTCGCGGTTCGTGGGTTCGAGCCCCGCGTTGGGCTCTGTGCTGACTGCCAGCTCAGAGCCTGGAGCCTGTTTCAGTCTGTGACTCCCTCTCTCTCTGAGCCTCCCCTGTTCACGCTGTCTCTCTCTCTCCTAGAAATAAATAACATTTTTTTTTTTTAAAAAGAAAGGATCTCAGGGCTCTCTCACTCTCTTTCACCGACACCGTCCATCCTTCAGGGACCCCTGGACCTGTGGGAGCCGGCGCTGCCTCCGACAGTAGCTGAGGAAACAAGTGGTGTTATCTGACTACACGCATTGAGGGATCATATGGGCCTTTACCCTAAGTGGCTTTTCAAAGTTCTATCTCTAGCTACATGTTCCTTTTTGTGGGAGCCTGACAGTGACCACAAGAAAGCGTGGTTAGGGACGCGGGGATGTGCCTGCACACGGGGCTCCCTGCCTGGGCAAAGCATGCCTGCAAACAGGGTGCTCTGCCAGGAGGCCTGCACACAATATCCAAGTTTCATGGTCCGCTCGCAAACGAGGGAACATGCCCTCCTTAGAAGTAAGGAGAAGGCTGGAATTGTGAGCAGGCCTGTTAGTAAACATGTTGTGGTCGCTTCCTCCCTTTGCTCCCCCCTGTCCTTGAAAGGTGTTTGGCTACTTGCCCTTAATTGGTAAAGGAATGCATCTTGTAGATTTCAGTTTGTATCCAGTTACCGGGTATAAAATAAACCTCAAGAGGGGCTGGCGTAGAATTGTTCCTCTGGCCGGAGTTGTGTCAGTGTGTCTTTTGTGTGTGTCTTGCCCTTTGTGTCATTTCGTCTGCAACACTTTTTCCCTGAGAGATATTTTACTGAAAAAGACTTCTCTATCACATTTATTTTATTTTTTTAATTTGTTCCAGTTAGTTAACATATAGCATAATATTATTTTCAGGCATACAATATAGTAATTCAGCACTTCTATACAACACCCAGTGCTTACCACAAGTGTCCTATTTAACTCATCCCACACTTCCCCTCTGGTACCATCAGTTTGTTCTTTTTAGTTGAAGAGTCTGTTTCTTGGTTTGTCTCTTTTCCCCCTTGTTCTTAAGTTCCACATATGAGTGAAATCATACAGTACTTGTCTTTCCCTGACTGACTTATTTCTATCTCATTTAAATTCCTGTGGTGCTAGTGTCCCTTCAAGATTGGCACACTTGTCTCCAGCATAGCTGGTTAACCACTTTGTGTTTTACAAGTTTTTTTAAAAAAATCTAGATACCCTAAAGGCAAAAGTAACGCCCAAAGAGACTATCTCAATTCTCATAGGTAGATAAAAGCATAGTTATTAACAGAACCAAGATGAATAATGGACTTTCTTGTCTCCATGTATTTTTTCCTCTGGGAGAAAATAATACAGGCTAATAGAAAGACTGTACATAAAACTCTAATGCTATTTGCATCTTTTTTTCTTTTCCAATTGGAAGAAATAGTGATGATTGCACTAATAAAGTAAAGATAATATCATTTATAACCTTCCAGGTGATAAAATATTTTCCAATGTGTAACTGCATTTTTATATTTTAAACAACTTTAGAGAAAGTAAGAAAAATTTAGTCGGTCATAGACAATATTCAATACAGGTTCCAGAAATACAGATGTTCGCACTTATCAATATTCACTTAGGGAATATTGATTACTTTATTCTCATTCTAATACAATATCTTTATGTATACAGTTCTTTATTAACCTAAAAGCATTGACTAGATTCTAGGTTTAAAATTAACATTCATTTGGGGCGCCTGGGTGGCTCAGTCGGTTAAGCGGCCGACTTCAGCTCAGGTCATGACCTCACGGTTCTTGGGTTCACGCCCCGCGTTGGGCTCTGTGCTGACAACTAGCTCAGAGCCTGGAGCCTGCTTCAGATTCTGTGTCTCCCTCTCTCTCTGACCCTCCGCTGATCACGCTGTCTCTCTCTCTCTCTCAGGAATAAATAAAACATTAAAAATTAATTAAAATTAACATTCATTTGTGATTAATTTATTTTTGTTCTCAATATGAAATGAAAGCCTAGTCTAGATAAGCACAGAGTCTTTAAAATCCTCATATACAGGTAAATTTTCCACTTCCAAATATCTTTAGTTAAAATATTGTAAGTTTAGTATATATTAAGTCAAAGGAAACAGAACATGTTTTCCTAATTTACTCTCCCCAAAGTTTTTCAATCATAATGTTTAAATTTCAATTACATTGTTTTATCTCCACATATGAATGTTCAATCAATGTAGATGAATATGAATGTGTAACATTATTTTAAATAGTTTGCAAAAAATTTCAAAGCATCTGATGAGGAACCAGTTTGAATAATGTATAGCTTTACAGTGATCTTTCTCAGAACTTGAAGTGAATACTTTTATATTAAATACTAAATATGCTAAAATTATTCTAAATAATTAAGAAAGAGAAGTATTTTGTTAATCTACTTCTTTACAGAGATTGAGTTTCCTAAACAATGAGATCAGCCACACTGTATAGCTAAAATCATCATATAAACTATCGTATCATTCTCAAAAATACTTTAGAATACCAACTGAAAGCAAATCTCATTATGCATGTTTCAAAACCCAGACAGTATATGAACTCATTTATATCACGATAACTACTGAGAAATTATTTGAAGTGTGTTTTCCAGGTTTTTCTTAGATGTAAAATATTTCCTTTCCTTCCAAATAGCTTGTAAAGTTCATAATTATATATTTGATTCTTCAATTTTTCATACAAATCTGAAGTCTACCACAGCAAACTAATAAGGAAATGATTCGCTGCTTGTTCAGCAATCCTTAGTTTATTCACAGGTTCATTTTTTCCCTTTCCCTGGAGGAACACACCATAACATTTTTAAAATCCTTAACATGTAATGATCTTCCATTTTTAACCTGTTGCCAATTATCAGCCCCACAGAAGCTATCTGAACATGTGGTTAGTGCACAGATTAATAGCATTGCCCAACTGTTTTCCATTTTATCCAGTGCTCAATCTAGATTCCAAAAACAGAAACAGTCTTGCATTGAATTACTCATAAATTGCTTATTAAGGTGCTAACATTGCACTCTTACTGCTTCTTGACATTCCACAGGCCTTAGGAGCTATCAACCACGGCATTTTATTATTATACTTGCTCTCCATTTTAGGTTGGCTGTGAAATAGCTTTCGGTGATACCTTTCTAATTGGCTTCAGCTCCTTAAGTATGGTTGGCTACGCATCCTCCCCATCTGTTGCTCCTTTTTTCATCCCTTCATGTTTAGTTCTTGACCATTTAGTATTCATAATGTAAAAGTTTTCGATTTTAAAATTGCAGAAATATTGCTTGCAACCACCTACAGCTTTGTCATTAAAATACGAAAAAATGAAGAATGAAAAATGATTCAACCAGTGGACATTGCTCTGTTGTGTGTGTTAAAGTAACTGCACATTTTTAAGTAACAAGGGCACTTCATAGTTATAATTCAAATCTTAAGCAAAGTTTTTAATGTATAAACTTTTTCTGAGTGCCATTTCTGAAGCATAATACATACATGTTTAATAAAATGAAATTCAAACCATGTTAAAAGTATCATTGGTTTGAACTGATGAACATCTTTTTTTTACATGTAACATCTTTAATTTTCATATATTAAGTTTCCCAATGAATTTAATATGTAGCTTCATATTTAAAATAGTTCCTTCATGACTGTAAAGTAGAAATGACAACAAATTGCTGTCCTTATTAGTATATTAAATAACCTGAAAGTCAGTATAGAATAGACATTTCTATTAGTTGCTTCAAATGTTAAAATATATCTTCTGCTTTCTCAATAATCTTCTCAGAGGCCTGGAATACTTAGTATATTTTAAGTTCTTACTTAACAGCATTGACAACAAAAATGCATGTCTTAGAACATCAACACCATTTCTCCAACTCATAGGAAGCAGGAGAATAGCTATCAGGTTGTTAATCCTTTCACTAGATAAAAATCTACTCAAATGCTTGGAGTCTTGTTACTTAGCAAAATGGACTGCATATGTAATTGTGTATCTTATATTCATTGGTCAAGTTAAAATTTTGAAGTCTACAACTAAAGGGCTTTGCATGTTTATCTGGCAAACTTCTACAATTCCTTAATCTGTTAAATGGTTATATATTATAATGTATCAATCTTATTGAGATATCTTCTTTGTCTCACAGTGTATTATTTTATGGTCAGCTCTGGGAAGTACAACTAGATGTTTCATTTATTTTGTTCACTTTGTAAAGATTCAGTAAAAACATTTTGCTTCACGTAAGAATTCGCTTTATTCAAGTATCTCTACAATTAATTTTGAGAGATTGAAAGATCAGTTTGGTAAAACACATTTCCTATATTAGTGTAAAATTAACAGCACGTAGCATTCCATTGTATTTTTCTGTACACCTGCCGATCTCTTATATTCCAGTGCTCTTTCTTTCTGTGCCACTGGAATCATTCTATGATGTTAGGTTATTCACACTACGGGTTTTTTTTCCCTATTTTGTTGTTGATTTTTTTTTTTTTTTTTTTGCAGTATTGGATGCCAATGCCACTATTTTTTCTATAGTGATAACATCTCTGATTCTCCTATTCTCTTTATGGCTACCTTATGTGTCACTATTTTTTTTTTCTTTAATCATTAACTTGAAAAACATCTGAAGGCTTACAGTATGATCAATCTGTCTTAACCTCTTTTTATATCTATTTTTCTACTGGGATCAGCCATTTATTGTCTCTTTTCTTCTTTCTTTCTGTCTGTCTTTCTGTCTTTCTGCCTTTCTTCTCTGTCTCTTTCTTTTTCTTTCTTTCCTTCTTTTTCTGAGTTTGATAATACACAATATTCTCTCCTGGAAACAGTTTGTAGAAATTGATTATTCCATATACAAAATGATGGTAGATTATAATATTCATGATTTAGTTCCTTTGTTTTTGTCTGTTTTTCCTTCATTTTTACTTTTCTAGTGAATCAACAGCACCCATCATTACTTTAAAGAAGATTGTTATATCAATAATGTTAAAAAAAATGACTATTTCATCTTTGTTATTTGGTTCTGTGATGGTTTATTTACCAATTCGTTTTGTGAAAACCATAAGAAACTAACCATGTGAATGGGTTACTACAGGGGATAAGGGTGTGGGGGGGAGCTAGGAGAGACTCCTGGAAGGTCACCTGAGCTGGGGAAAGAAGACATAAAGGATAGCCATGAGGAGCATCTATGGCCAGCATTAGAGAGTGGTGAGTGGGGAAACTTTGGAAGACCATCTAATCACTGGAACAAAGAAGGCATTTCATCTGTGTGGAGGAACAGATCTTTAAATCACTGGTGAAGAAGGGCCTTTGTTAACAGGGACTGAATCATTCAGAAAAAATCAAATTCCAGTTTGGAGCTTTTCTATCTGAATGGTCCTGGGAAAACTGCCTTACTTTACTGTATTCTTAGTTTACTCAACTATAAAGTGGAACCATAACGATAAGAATATCTACTTTTAGAGTTATTGTGAGCATTAATGTGACAATACGTGCAAAGAGCTAAGAATTCTTAATACATTGTCTTCAATAAATTAAGGTGCTATGAATGTGTTTTGGTATTAATAACCTCATTAGAAAAACATTTTTACAACAATTATTTCTGTGTGATTTCTGGTGTGTATGGCTTTCCAAATGACCATCAAATAGAAGCTTTTTTCCTTACTGGTAGCTGTGTGTTTGTTACTGCTTATTTACCAATTCAAATCTCACAAGTCCCGCCTTTGACTCCAGAATCCGACAACTTTTGGTGGTAATTTGACAATAAGCCCATGACATGTACAATACTGCTTTTTTCTCTTGTAAAGAATAGGAAGACCACAGTAATCTATTCAACATTTTCACATGCACAACCCAAAATTTCCAGGTGGCATAGGAGAGCAGGAAATAATTCTTAGCCATTAGGGAATGGAAACCAATGTTTCCCCTTTCCTCCCTCAAATGTGCATCCCTGAAAAAAAATATTACAGAAGGGTCTCCAGAAAGTACTGTGGGATCTAGTACTAATCAGGAGTTGCCTCGTTATTACTGGATTTCCTACCTTCCCTATTTTACCACTCGCCCCTCCCCACCCCGCCACTCTGTTCCTCTCTGTTCTCTGGGCTCAAACTCTAAATAACTCTATGCATGCAAGTTGGCCTCAGGCAGAAGAGAATCTGAGCTATACAGGCTGCTAATCCTCTGCCCAGGTAGCCAAAATAATTTATCATGCAGATTTTAATATTAATTTGTACCTTAAATTTGTTCAAATATACTTTGCAAGGATGTGTCTTAACTGTTTCAGATAGCTGTGTTTTGCTCTCAGGCAAAAATGTGATATTCTTAAATTTTGGAATTTTATTTCAAAGAGCACTTTTAATGTTTCATAACAGTGTGTGTGTGTGTGTGTGTGTGTGTGTGCGTGTGTGTGTGTGTCTTTGTAGTGTTTTCATAATATCATTTTTCATTCTTAGAAATAGGAAACTACCTCAAAATGGTTGCAATCTCACAAGGTAGCCAAGACCAGACCACAGCTACATGACCTCGACAAAATCTCCAGATGTGCCTCTGTTGCCTGCCAGTAGACGATTAAGAAAAGGAGCCAACAGAGGTGACACCAAGGAGTTAGCAACAGGCCCTGATGCTTTGAATAGAACATACATTCAGACTTCGGCATCTGGTTCCTACTTTTGCCAAATGTGCCTTGTTTGTATCCACAGCTGTTAAATGTGTTTGTTGAAAAGGGATAGATCAGGGAGAAGAAAGAGATTGGCAAGGGATATGCCAGCTTCTGTGGGAGGCAGTGTCAAGCCAAAGTGCAATTTACTCACAGATAATTATTTGTTTTAGAAATCTGGTGTCATTTATTAGAATAACTGCAGTATGTGGTAAGCACGAACCTCATGTTATAGCAGTAATCTTTACACTTCATTGTAAATCAAGAACTTATAATTGTGCTGAAATAATTTACCCATAAAGAGCAAATATATCTTCATTTACTTCAAATGATATAAACTGTTTTGATTGAATTATTAAAGACAGGGGCTTATATAATTCTCTAGTCATATTCATGATTTTTGGCCTTTCCAAACATATTAACAAAGAAAGTGCCTTTCTATTAACTATGTTAAGTGGTACTCTATTAACTATATGAAATTTTTAACTGTGGAAAAATGCTGAATAACATATGCAGTATTAAAATCTTTAGAAGTGTGTGTTTATTCATACTCCATGCTTATTGTGACAGCAAAAATGTATTTAAAATATTTTGAAAGTGGAAGATCAATTCAATTATGTGTTAGAATAATTGACATGATGCAAATATATTGAGTTCACAGTTTTTCTATTATTAGAATTATTTAGAAAAGTAATATAATTTGTCATAAAAAGGAATATATAAGTTTGAGAATAAACAAAACAAGTCACATTACTACTTACAATTTTTTGTTAACTTCAAATAAAGTCACTGATGTTCCACATCAAGGGGCAACATAAAATTGATCAGAAGTTGGATAGTTTGCATACTGTGCATAGTGTGATAAGAATTGTAAAGTATAGTTGATGCACTAAGAAGTCAATTTTCACTTGTCATTTCAGACCAATGACTGTTGACTAAATCTTAAGAGTTCTTCTTACTCTAAAGTCTTACATTATTTTACATTGCACATATTGCATACATTAAGACTTGAGACTGTCCTATCTCCAGTATCCAAGTGTCCCTAGAGTGTTCTGCTGAACTCAAGGAATCACAGGAGTGGATAAACAAATTTATGAAATACTGTATTTTTTTCTATTTTAATTCTTCTAATGTCTCAGCCATTAGGGATTAAAATATTAGGGTGGTTTTACAGTTGAAAAAATGATCTTAGAAATTAAATAATTTTTTTCAAATTATAAAATAGGCCTAGAAATTCTAAACTGTTTCAGAATCATATTCTTCCATCCTAAAATTTATGATCCTCTATTCCAAAAGTGTTTCAAAAGGAAAGATGGGGAAAGAGATTCACTTTAGGATAAAGGGAGAGTCCTGCTGCTCTTGTGATAAAAGAAAAAGAATTCTCTTGTCCTTACTTTCCACTTCCTTTGTGATTAAAGTATTTTTCATGATCATAGGAAATTTCTCCTACTCTTATGACAATAAAATCTAATGACACGGACCTGATTTAAAAAAAAAAAGAAAGAAAATATTTTTCTTCACCTATGTCCTTTTTTAGAAGTAACACACAAACAAGAAGTCTAAACTGACGCTGTAATTCAGGATATTGTAAAAGAATGGTCAATCCCATGGATAAATATATGTGGGGTAACTGTGCTAATATAGACCATCCTATATAATTCAAAAAAAAATTGATGGTTCTACTACCTATTGTTGAGGTCAATATGCTGCCAGGACCAGCCAGCAGATCAGTTCATATGCTCCCCAGTCCATCTATTTCTTTTTTAGTGTGTATCTGTGCATATGTGTGTTGCCTACCTTCACACTGCTGCCATTGATGTATCTTTATTCATGATTCTATCATGATCTTGAAAATATAATTTATGGGGTAACATGATAACTGGGAATATCTGGACTCACACAGATATGAAGCACATAAATATTACGTAAAAAACTAAAGTGGTATAGTTTAATTTAAAAATAAAATTTAGATTACCTGCTTGAATGCTTTCATTTGCAATTAACACCCAACTAAATTGGTTCAAACAATGTAAAGTTTCACTGGTCGTGTAACTGAAAAAATGGAAATTTAGAATGGTCTTCAGGCCTTCAGTTCCCACTTTAAGAGGACTCTGTCTCACATTTTCATGTGTCTTAGATTCTTTTATGACTGGCAATTTGCTGCTGCCAGTTATAGACACACGATTTTTCCTGCCTACATAAGGGAAAACAAAGTAATTGTTTTTCACAAGTCAGAACAAATTCTTGAACCTTGATCTAACTGGATCTACTGGAACTAATCACTGTGGCTGGTATAATATCAGGCAATGACTGGTTTAACTAATTGGTTAGCCTGGATTACTGCTCACTCCATATCTATCCAATCTTCCTTGTAATGGAAATTTCTTTATAACATAAAATTCATTTATAACATTTATAACATTTGGCTAAATAACATGCCAAATAGTGACATTGCAACAGATTGGTTGATCTTCTAAAATTTGGTTAATGTTAAAAAAAAGAAATGTATATTGGGTAAGTAATGATTTCCTCTTCTTAACGTTTCCAAAAACAAAACCAAAAAGGGTGTCCAGTTGCAGTTTAGAAATTCACTGTATATGAGTTTTCAGACTTCTTTGTGTCTATGAAATAGTTATTACTATAAATTTTTATAGTTAGTTAACTTGAAAATACGATGTATTTTACATGCCTATTTCTAAATTTGTGGAAGTTTTGATTATTGCGCTTTGTATTCTGTAAATATTTAGCCAAAATGGATAAAACCATTATCTGATATTTGGTAAAAAAAATACAGAATAAAATATCTATTTAGATAGCACTAAACTTCTAGTTGATTTTCTCATTATTCTACTAGGAAAACATCCAAACTAAATTGGGTATGTACACATACCTGTACACACATATATATATTAAACTTATACATATGTTTGGGTATATATGTATACCCAAACATATGTATGAATATACATATATATTAATGTATATATGCAAGTCACAGGGAATTACACACCAATTAATTCATTTAATTTTGAGTTATTTTCATTAAGTGTCAGTCTCTATTTTGCAAAGCAAAGATATATACTTGAGGGATTATGAATTTTCAAAGTATCAAATGTTCTCACTGGGCCCCCTACCACTGTTTGCTATGCAGTGCTGGTTGTTAGGACCATAAATCCAGGCATATAATATTAAGGACAGGTTTGGAGCTGTCTGATTTGAAGCATATAAAGTCTTAACTGCCACAGATAATGTCAACCCAAATTATTATTTCCATTTCAACATAGATTATAGGACAGAAAGACATAAATGGAAATTAAAAAATAAATTCACCACATATTTCAGAAGTACCTTTTCCTGTGGAGAATAATAAATGTTTAGAAGAACCTGCAGGCAAAGTTGTTGAGGCAAAAAGCAGGAATGTCATTCAAGAAACAATTAGATGCCATCCTTGGGGAAATGGAGTACTAAAAAGGATATGCCTTGATGGACCAAATGACCTTTATTCTCTCTCCAAAAATCTCTCATGTTCTTATAATTCTAATCAAGAAATATTTCAGCAATTTGGCCTCCAGCAATGTCAATTCTTACTTGAATTATTCACCATACCAGTTCACTGCTGAGGAAGAACCTTTCTCATAGTTCTACAAAGAGTGCATATTGACCAGATGTAATTCCCAATATTGTTGTTCATAGGCATTTTATTCACAATGAAGCCTTAGGTCTGATATTATAAAGTGCTTGATTACAGAAAAAGGCTTTTTTAAATCTAATGTGATTGCATACAGGCCAAAACTGGAGAAGGGGGGCTTAACTAACTTCATTAATTTTAGAGGGAATGTGGATTTTTAAAAAATATTTTCTTGGCAAAAGTTATTTCAAAATATAGTTGATTCCTGGGGGATGTGGCATATATAAATGTTTCTTAATTATGTTAGATATGTTAATGGACCATCTCTAGCTATTGGTTTATTTCATTAGAATATTATGGAAATAAAAATTTTAAAATAGTGATCTAAAAAATGGTTAATTCCAGTTGATCTAAAATCACACGCATTTACTAATTATACAGTTTTAAAACCTAGCAATGGATACTTTGAATACATGTAATATAAAAAACTGACATAATACATTTGAGTGAAGTTGGGGAAATCATCTATCTACAGTCTTCTAATTTTCAATGGATTTAGCTAAACACAGAATTCTTGAGAATCCAGGGATATTGTGAAAGCTACATTCCTCCTATTATATTCTTTTTTTTTTCTTTTTTTAAGATTTTATTTTAAGTAATCTCTACACCCAAGATGGATTTGAACTTAAAACCCTGAGATCAAGAGTCAATGATACACCATTACGAAGGCTGTGCTCTTTCCTTAGCACAACTGCTATCCCCAGAATCCATTGCAGAGGGTGTCTGAGCCACATATAGTCCCCACTAACTGGTTCATATGCATTAAGACAAGAGTTGTGGAATTTATTTTTGTGTTTAGATAAAATAACTTATATATTCATTTTTTTTTCTTTTTTACAAATAGTTTATTGTCAAATTAGTTTCCACATAACACCCAGTGCTCATCCCCACAAGTGCCCTCCTCCATGCCCATCCCTCCTCCCCCCCACATCCATCAGTCCTCAGTTTTTGTCAGCATTCAAGAGTCTCTCATGGTTTGCCTCTCTCCCTTTCCCCCACCATTTCCCCCCTTCTTCTCCCGGTTGGTCCTCTGTTAAGTTCCTCCTAGTCCTCCTATTATATTCTTAAGTGATATTCAGTGAAAGAAAAAGAACATGTTTCTATCTGTCATCTAAATGGACTCTTAGAGTTCCCTCTGTGTATCACAAATTGGAACTCAGTGGTGAAGTGAGTGTTGAGAGAATATTTTCAAAAGCTAACAGAAGGTCACATAAACGGGACAGTTCAAAGGAAAAGAAACTAGGCTTGAAAAATGCCAGTATACTTAAGTGTTTTTAAAACAAATAAATATTTTATGAATCATTGCCAAAGATAAAAAATTGTATCAATTATGTTTAAAAAATATATGCCCATTATAGTGCAAATTGTTTTCAAAATAGATTAAATCTGTTAATAATTTGTAAATGACACTTGTATAAAGTACTATAACAAAGCATTATACTTATAAATTAGTGCTAAAATTTATAAAAGTCTGTGCTAAAGAGAAAAATAGGTGAAAATAATATGCTAAATAATGTGTTCTGTGGACTGGCTTTTATAACCTTTTAAATTATGCAACCATAGCTAAAATAAGAGGTCAAATTGAACTTTCAGTTGATGGAAAGATTATCTCCTATCTAGAAAATGAATTTTTAACATTGTGTTGAATGTATAGAGAATGATCTTATGACAAAAATTATAAACAAGAACAAAAAAAATAATTAAATTGAGTAACTCTTAAACCATGCATAATCAAATCAGACCTGCTGTAACAAAAGTAGCAGTTAATCACTGTTCTGTTTCTTGTGATAATTATATCAATTAGACTATTATTTTAGTGATTTAGTGATTTTCAAAAAATTCTTATAAATATAAATATTATTAAAATTAATCTAACAGTCTGTAAAATTGCCTTTTACTTGTTTATTTGTATTAAAAATGGCTTTTGGTTAACTATACATCAATTTAAAAAATGGTGTTTGGCCTTTTTGATATTAAAGATAGCTGGAAGTTATTAAGAAGTCTTTCTTGTGAACAATGTATATAATCAATCTGGATAATCCAGTCTTTATGCAATAATGTTCTAGCGTTATAATGTAATAAAATAAATTGTATGCTACTCTGGTAAAAATTAATATCAATATTTGTTTATACTGATAATTTCTGCATAGCACAGAATATTGTATGTTGCAGCATCTAATTTACCAAGTAAAATTCTACCCAATCAATCAACCGATATTTCATTTAGAATCTGTTCCTATTTAATTACTAAGCTTATTAACTTTTCCAGGTGTTGAAGTTGTTCTAAAAGCATCAAAACTACAAAGTTAATATTAAATGAAACTGCATCTTAATAAGTTAAAATTTCACTTAGTTGTATCTTTCTGTGAGGATTAACAAAAACTATAAATTTTAAGATGATGAAAATATATTATTTTACTCCATTTTATGAATACAATAGGGGTGACACAGAATCTAAAATTATAACATTTGGAAATTAGAGAAATAATTCAACACAATTCTCTTCCTTGTCAAATCATGAAAGTTGATAAGTAAAAATTTTAGACTAGATAATTGATTCTAGGAATAACAAAAATACTTGACATTGTTGAAAAGTGTATTGTATGTCCTGTTTTTATTAAATGAGGTCTAGGTAAATCAGACTAACAGATTCCTCCTGAGAAGAATTAGAAAAAAACTTGGCAAACTATTAAATAAATCCTTTTTGGCAACATTAGAGAAATGATAGTAAATAATGGCAGATAGAGTCAATATCAAAGAGTAAAGAAAAGACAGAAAAGAGATTTATCCCCTAGAACACTTCTACTTATCAGCTCATGGCTCAGCTGAGAGTCCTTGAACTGCTTGTTCCAGTCAGTGACAAAACAGGGAGGCACTTTATTTAAAAAATTCCAAGGCTGCCTGGGTGGCTCAGTCAGTTAAGCATCCGACTTCTGCTCTGGTCATGATCTCATGGTTCGTGGGTTTGAGCCTCGCGTCGGGCTCTGTGCTGACAGCTAGCTCGGAGCCTGGAGTCTGTCTTCGGATTCTGTGTCTCCCTCTCACTGACCCTCTCCTGCTCATGCTGTCTCTATCTGTCTCAAAAATAAATAAAACATTTTTAAAAACCCAAAGGACAATAAGCATATGAAAAGATGTTTACTTTTTAAATCTTTAGACAAATGCTAATTAGTACTATAATAAGGAGCCCTCATTCATGCTGGTGGGAATGTAAATTGGCTATGCAGATTTTGGTAAACTCTTTTATAGTGTCCTGAAGAACTGAATTTATGCTGACTTTTGATGCAACAACTCTACTCCTTGGCATATGCTGGATAAAAATGAGTATATACTGCCTAGAAGAGTTATACAATAACATAATAGCATTGTTTATAACTATAATCCTGGAACCTAAATCTTCATCAACAGAGATGTATTTCTAAGTGGTATATACATATAATGAATACCATATAGCAATGTAAAATACTAAATTAATATACCTAAATAACATGGATGACTCTCATAACATATTAAATTGTGAGATAAATCAGATGTAAGTAATATTGTTTGTATATTTCATATATATAAAGCAGACTTGCCAAACTATTATTTATTAATAAATAAATTTATTAATTTATTAACATTAATGTTAAATGCTAGGTAATGGTTTACTTTGGTGAAAAGGAAGGGAGTAGAGACCATGAGTGGTCATCAGTGAGGATTCTGGTTTGCTAATAATGTTCAGTATCTTGATCTGGAAAACATTTATATAGTATGTTTACTTGTGCTTTATCCTTTCTTCCTTCCTCCATCCCTTCCTTCCTTCTTTTTTTCGTAATACTTCAATAAAATGTGCTTCAGGGTTAGATTACTCTGCCCTTAGAGTCATATTCACCTGGTTGTAGATCTTATTGAGAGTTTGAAGAAAGTTATGAGCCATATCCTAATTCCAATAAATTTAACAAATGTCCTGGCACATTTCTTTGTTAACATTGCAATATGCAAACAAATCAGAAGTTCATGGCTTCTGAGTCAACCTATAGATCAAAGGAAAAATAATCTAGAACCACAGTAAGCTACATTCTAAAATATATGGTTTGGGAAGCTAAGCATTAAATAACATAAAAATTTCCAAGGGTGTCTCCTGTGGTGATTTGGAGAAGAGGGGAGAAGACAGGCATCAAACAAAAGAACACGCACAGAAACAAAATATAATGAAATAAAAAAAAGACATGTCATAAAGGAAAAACATATTATCGGGGCAATTTAAAATTTAATACTATTCCCTGGAAATCATCAATACAAAAACAATTTGTGGAATTAGTCTAGTGGTGACTTTCAACTGGAGATGCATATATCACAATGAACTGTGACACTTTTTCTAAAATCCATACATGGGGCCCCAAATCTACCTTACATAAATACTGCATAATGAAAACCTGGGGGTTAAATTCAAGCATTTCTGTATTTTAAAAACTCCACAAGTAATCATGATATGAACAACAGGTTAGGGACATTAGTTTAAGTACAAAATCAATACAATACCAAAATTTATTTATCTCATTCAGTCACACATATGAATCATTCAAGTAGCCACTTATTTTACTTAGTTAATAGTTCTCTACATGTAATGGACAGCCCCCTAATGGTTTTCAATTCCTATTACTTGCTTCTAAACAACAGAATGACACAAAGCTAATAGAATGACACTTGGTTGTGTCACATCATGACTATTGCTAACAGGCTTGCTCCAGAGATTCTCATTGCTTGCTTGAAGAAATTAAGTGCAAATCCTGGAGAAGCCCTCATAGCAAAGAAATGAGGGCAGCAATTACAAACTGCAGGTGATGGCTAGGAACTATAGGTGGCCTCTTAGAATAAGCGTGGACTCTTTTCCTTTTTTCAGCAAAAAATTGAAGCTCTTAGACAACAACCACAAGGAAAGGTTCAATTTTTAAAGTTGTCTTTTATGAATTACACATCTTATGTCATATATAAGAAATATTTGGCCTAAGTAATGATCACACAAAGTTTTCTTGTATTTTCCCTATTAGTTTTGCAATTTTAGTTTTTATATATATGTCTTTTATTCATTTTGAGGATTTTTATTTGCTTTTATTTTTGTTTTTGTTTTGTTTTGTTTTGCATGGTGTGAGGTAAGGGTTTAAGTTCATTTTACATCTATGAAATATATGCTTGTTTTTGGATAGCCAATTGTTCCAGCAACGTTTATTGAGAAACTGACACTTTTCCATTGAATTCTTTAGGGCTTTTTACCCAAAATCTGTTGACCATAAAAATACTGGTGTTTTCAAAAATAAACTCAGAATGGATAAAGGACCTGAATGTGAGACAGGACACCATCAAAACCCTAGAAGAGAAAGCAGGAAAAACCTCAACGGCAGCAATTTCTTACTTGACATATCCCCAAAGACAAGGGATTCAAGAGCAAAAATGATCTACTGGGACCCCATCAAGATAAAAAGCAAAGGAAACAATCAATAAAACTAATAGGCAACTGACAGAATGGGAAAAGATAGTTGCAAATAACATGTAAGATAAAGGACTAGTATCCAAAATCTATAAGGAACTCACCAAACTCCAAACCTGAAAAACAAATAATCCAGTGAAGAAATAGGCAGAAGACATGAACAGATACTTTTCCAAAGAGGACATCCAGATGGTCAACAGACACATGAAACGATGCTCAGCGTCCCTCATCATCAGAGAAATACAAGTCAAAACCACACTGAGATACTACCTCATGCCAGTGAGAGTGGCTAAAATGAACAAATCAGGAGACTCTAGGTGCTGGCGGGGATGTGAAGAAATGGGCACCCTCCTACATTGTTGGTGGGAATGTAAACTGGTGCAGTCCCTTGGAAAACAGTGTGGAGGTTCCTCAAAACATGAACAATAGAACTCCCCTATGACCCAGCAATAGCACTGTTAGGAATTTACCCAAGGGATACAAGAGTGCTGATGCATAGGGACACATGGACCCCAATGTTCATAGCAGCACTCTCAACAATAGCCAAAACATGGAAAGAGCCTAAGTGTCCATCAAGTGATGAATGGATCAAGAAGATGTGGTATATATATATACAATGGAATACTACATGGCTATGAGAAAGAATGAAATCTGGCCATGTGTAACAACATGGATGGAACTTGAGGGTGTTATGCTATGTGAGATAAGTCAGGCAGAGAAGGACAAATACTATATGTTTGCATGTGTAGGTGGATTAGGAGGAAGCTAACGGAGGACCATGTGTGAGAAAAAGGGGAAAACTAGTTGGGGAGAGGGAGGGAGGCAAACCATGAGAGATTCTTGAATGCTGAGAACAAACTGAGGGCTAACGGGGTTGGGAGAGAGGGGAAGGGGGGAGATGGGCATGGAGGAGGGCACTTGTGGGGATGAGCAGTGGATGTTATATGGAAACCAACTTGACAATAAACTATTTAAGAAAAAAAATACTGGTGTTTTTCTGGACTTTCTATTCTTTTCCATTAATTTATTTGCTTATATTTATGATAATTTATATACTTTGTTAATAAGATTTATTTTATAGTTAAGTTTTGAATTCAGATAGTCTTTTAGTTTTATATTTATTCTTCAATATTGTTACAGCTCTCCTTTGCTTTTCTGAATAAATGTTATGATCAGCTTGATAATTTACAAAATAAGAATTTTGACAGGTATTTCATTGAATCTGTAGATCAGTTGGAAAAAATGTCATATTATCAATATTTATTCTTATAATTAATGAGCATGTTATACCTCTCCATTTATTTAGAGTTAATTTCCCTCAGCAATATTTTTTTTAATTTACAGTGTATATGTCTTGCACTTCTTTTGCTGAAATTATCCCTAAGTATTTTATTATTTTTGATGTTATTGTGAATAAGATTACTTTTTTAATTTCATGTTTAGAAACTTCTTTTCCTAGAAGCTAAATGTCCAATTGATGTTTTACATTAATCATATCTTGCAACCTTGCTGAAACTTTCTTATAAGTTATTACTTGTTTATTTATTTTTTGGAATTAGTTCACATGATTGGATGGGGAGGCTGGCAAGTCTAAAATCTGCAGAACAGGTGGGCAGTTTGAAGACCTAGGAAACAAATTACATTGCAATTCAAATCTGAAGGCAGTAGGCTGACAGAATTCCCTCTTCCTCAAGGAAATTCAATCATTTTCTTAATACCTGCAAGTGATTGGATAAGGCCCATCCACATTAAGAAGGATAATCTGCTTTACTCAAAGTCTTGTAATTTAAATATTAATCTTATTCAAAAAATACCTTTGCCTCAATATCCAGACTTATTTGACCAAATGCCTGGGTACTGTGGCTTAATCTAGTTGACACATAAAAGTAATTGGTACACAAATCTATATAAAATACAGAATTTTATAGTGACCAACAAATAAATTTTACCGTTAACATATAACCATGTTTGCTTTATAATATATCTATTAATCTAGCCATTGTTCTATTTATCCATTAATCTACTCATTTTAGGAAGAATTTCAATAAATTTCATGATTAAGCATATTTTCTCATAAATTTTTCATCATGAATATCATTAACTATATTTCAATGTTTGTTTACAGTTGTAGATTTGAAGGAAAGTTCACACATCTGTGTGCACACAAATTATACAGAGATATAGAATAGTTTCTTTGCATCTTAAGTTCCCTTTTTCTGTCTACCAGTCTTCCCTAACTCTTGTTATAAACTCTACAGACTTCAATGATTCTGGAGATATATTTTCTGTAGTGGATTATTCTTCTTTTCTTTTCTGAAACTTCATAAATATAGCACTATATAGTGTATGAAATCATTTGTATAAGGCTCTTTTTACCCAATATACTGCTTTTGAGATTCATTTATGCTTTTTTTCTGTATCAATAGATTTTTTAAAAATTGGTAAATAGTATTGTGTTATAAATATATGCCTTAGGAGTGCCTGGGTAGCATAGTAGGTTTAGTGTCCAACTTCTGATTTTCGTACAGGTGATGATCTTACAGTTTGTGAATTTGAGCCCCATGTCAGGCTCTATGCTGACAATATGGAGCCTGCTTGGGATTTTCCTTTCTCCCTCTCTCTCTCTGCCCCTCTCCTTCTCTCTGTCTCTCTCTCAAAAATAAATAAATCAGCATTAAAAAAGAGAAATACACTTCAATTGATTTATGAATTCATGTTTGATGGATACCTCTCTTTCCAGTTTTTAGGTATTATGAATTAAGTTATTATTAATATGTGCTGTGTGGATATGTGTTTTCATTTATTAGGGTGAATGCTTACAAGTGGAATTTATAAGTCACATATTAGGTAAGTGTTTAATTTTAATAAGAAGCTGGTAAAAATTTTTCCAAACTGTTGTGCTATCTTAGGCTCCTACTACAATATATAGGATCCGGTTGCTCCATATCTTCAAAATGTTTGGAATTGATAGTTAACTTCAAAGAACAGATTTCCACTAAGCTATAAAAGGAGGAGTTTCTGAACAAATGAGAAAATGAGATTTAGAAAACTAAAGTACAGTGCATTCAGAAAATGACTTGGAAATTCAACTCTAAAGAATTATGAATGGTTAATAAAAACATGAAAGCATGTTTTCAAAATTTTAATACAAAACTTTACACTTAAACATTGAAATGATATAGTGTTTTGGATATTAAACTGACAATAATTAAAAAGCATAATATTCTGTATTAGCAGAATTTTTGGTAAATATATATTCAATGTGTAGCTTGCAGAATAAATATTGATAAAATTTTCTGGAGGGCAATATGGTTATTTGTCAACATTTTTAAAAGTACACTTGTACATTAGGTTTGTAATTTCAAAGCTAGGAATGAATGGTAAATGAATTATAAAAGAATGAATGTCTGAAAAAATAAATACAAAAAGTACATGTTTAAAATATTATTTATGATAGTAAATATTTTTAAATAAATGAAATGTATTACATAAAATTGTTTAATTAAATACCTTTTGTTTGTAATTGCTACCATTAAAAGTTGTGTAGTATAAGAATACATATGAGCATGGGAATATTAAATGGTATATAGTTACAGAAAGCAGGGTTAAATGTAGTGATAGGTTCTTATACAGACATAATGTCCTAGTTTTGCTTGAATACATACTTTCTATATTTCCTTATTAAATTTCTAAGATTTCTATCTTATATTATTATTATATATAATGGGAAAGAACAAAAATTTATACAATTTTTTGTTTGTTTTAATTTCATCAGGAGTATGTGTAGCATCCAGTAAGATGTGTATATTCATTAAGAGAAATTATAAATATGTTTTAAAAACAAATTTGTATAGTTTTTGGATGCCAAAGGTCCTGAAATGTTTCCTGTAAATTAAATGGGTTTATCTGCTCTTTTATTTTAAACCAGGGGCATGTTAAAAAAGAGAGGAAGAAGAACTATGAAACTTGCACTAGTTCATTTTACTAAAGCTATCCAGTCACATCAGATTTTTTCCATGTTTTGACGATAATGATAAAAAGTTTGACTTTTTTTTAACATTATGTTTATTTTGGCATTCAAATTGTGTGTCAATAAGAATTAATGATGAAAAAGGCTATGCTTATTTATTTTTTTGTGCTGCTTTTTTCTAGAGAAATAATGAATCAAAAATTAGTTTTAAAAAAGTTTTCTATAAAAATATAACCCCTTAAAATTTTAATTTATTAATAGATTTACAAAGGAGAGATGGAATCATGAAAAATTATTAGTATCATGCAAGGGATCATACTCTAATTCAACAAAGATTCATTTTTCACTGACCAATCTACTATTAATATTTTGTTTGTATACAAGGGAAGACCAGGTCACTTGCTACATCTATTTGTGGCAAGTCCATTATCACCCAGTGTCTAAAAGTAAATAACTTTAATGTATATATTTTTTAAATGTTTATTTATTTACTTTGAGAGAAAAGGAGGGGGCAAAGAGAGAGAGAGGGAAAGAGAGAATCCCAAGGCTCAGACTGACATGGGGCCTGATCACACAAATCATGAGACCATTACCTATGCTGAAATCAAGAGTTGGATGCTTGAGAGAAACAGTTGGCTCTAGCTATCATAGACATTGACCCTGAAGACAAATGAGAGATAAGTGTCCATTGTTACCCTGCAGAAATCCTGATGGAGGAGCTTCCCCGGCTCCAAAATTCCCTTTGGTTTCCTCCAGACTTCTTCAGTGGTGCTAAACACTTCCACTTTCAGGACTCTGTTGTGGCACCAGCTGAGAGAGAGACAGGTCCCAAAGGTGCAGTGACAAGAGAATTAAGAAGCAGGGGGCTACAACTCTCCAGGAACCCAAGCATTAGCTCAAGCCTCTTTTATTTTGCTATTTGTCTGATAACAGCAAGCACATAAAATATAGTATTTGGCATGTTAACAGGTCATGCACTTGCAGTGTATTCCATACTGGATCATGAGTCCATCTGGCACCAGACAAAACATTTCTTATCCCTGGCCTGGCACCCATATGATGTCCTTCTGGAGAGAATGAGCAGTCCCGGCAGCTTTCAATCTGGGACTGGAACTGTTTTCAGTTCCTTGCTGCTCTGTACCTTTCCTTCAGGACATCCTTACGGTGCCTCTGGCTTCTTGTTCTCCAACAGACGCTTAATCAGCTGAGCCACCCAGGTGCCCCTACAAGATATATTTTTAAGATTGTAATGAGCCTTAGCCTCCATGGGGCCCTGTGAAGGATTTTGCCTAAGAAAAAGTAGTGTAATCCTTTATAGGCCAACCTAATAATTAAAAAAAAAAAAGGCAAAATTTAGTCCTTAATATTTTTTCTATCCTTTAACTTTTTACAGTCAGTGGTTTTAGAAGACAAATTTTTAATTTCACTTCAGAAATCTTTCTCTTTTTCAATGCCCAGTCCATCACAGTGGCCATACTGATGTATTCTATGTAGTCTCTAATAAGTCACAAGAGGAACCCACTTTCAGGACCAGCTCGATGACACACACTTCAGTCTTTGTCCACCATCTTACTCTAGTTTTTCACTTTATTTTCTGAAGACTTTTCCCAATAGTCCACTTATCCCTAAACCCCTGTCTTAACCTGTTTTTTTTGAATAACCCAGTTAAGATAGGAAGACTAGTTTTTACCATGATTTTTCTTTTTTTTACAAATAGTTTATTGTCAAATTGGTTTCCATATAATGCCCAGTGCCCATCCCCACAAGTGCCTTCCTCCATGCCCATCTCTCCCCCCCCAACCCATCAGTCCTTAGTGCCATGATTTTTCAGTAATTTATAGACATCCAAATGGAAATGTTACATCGACCATTCAATAACTTCTGAAACTAGGCATGAATTAAATCCTTCCTGGAGAGAGAGACACTGCAAAAAGAAAATAGCCAAGAACCTGGCTTTCATGAAGTAAACTATATCAAAGTAGATGAAGGAGAATGAGCTGGTAACAGACACAGAGAATGGTTGTGGAAACTTATAGAGTTTCTCCAAATGAGGAGAAAAGTTTAGCAAAGCATAGCACATTTTTGTGTCCCTAGTGCTTAAATAAAATGATGACTAAAAATATCTCTATTGTAATTAAGACACATGAAATTTACTCATTCTAGAATTATGAGTAGAAGCCATGCAGTGTTGTTTTGGTGGAACATGAAAACAGTGGAGAACTATCATGTAAACAACAGGTCCATGAGTGGACAACCTGTTAATTCAATGGAAAATTCAGAGAGTCTATTCATTTACTAGACTCAGAAAAATTTATTCGTTCATAGTTTGATCCTCAGATGCTAACAACAAAGCAACAAAGAATAGTTAAGAAAATTGGCACAAAGTGGAATAAACTAATCTATGTAAGAACCTAAAATATGACGTATTTGAAGGAAACAGTTATTATTTACCTTATTAATTGCTTATGAAATATCCAACTCTATAATAATAATATTATTTCTTTTAAACTCCTTAGCTACTGAGTTTGGTGAAGTTTAGAGACAAATAAATAATTTGCTGATGAGCATAGGACAGAAAAAGAACTACATATTTTAAAAAGCTTCTGGGGCACCTGGGTGGCTCAGTCAGTTAAGAGGCCAACTTCAGCTCAGGTCATGATCTCACTTCGTGAGTTCGAGCCCTATGTCAGGCTCTGTGCTGACAGCTCAGATCCTGGAGCCTGCTTCGAATTCTACGACTCCCTCTTGCTCTGTTCCTCCCCTGCTCACGTGCTCTCTCTCTCTCTCTCTCTCAAAAATAAACAATAAAAAATAAAACAATAAAAAGCTTCTTATCTTGAATACTACAAATTTTGTAGTTTAGAAGCCAAAGCAGTTCTTCTCTTTTTTTCTTTTGGGCCAATTCATGGTTTTATTAATGCATAGGAACTTTGGGGATTTTATGGGCAAGAGTATTAAAAACCACAAATATTTTCCAAATTAATTTGTTCATGTGGCATTCAGCCTTCCTTTTCTCTGAAAACAGGTACTTGGGAAATTAGTAGTTTCTTCTTTCTTCTTTCTTTTATTTTTTATTTAAAAATTTTTAATGCTTATTTTTGAGAGGGAGAGAGAGAGATAGAGCACAAGTAGGGGAAGGGTAGAGAGAAAGGGAGTCACAGAATCCAAAGCAGGCTCCAGCACAGAGCCCAATGTGGGGCTTGAACCTACAAACCATGAGATCATGACCTAAGCTGAAGCTAGACACTCAACAGAGTAAGCCACCCAGATGATTCATTCTTTTATTTTAAAAATACTTATGAAAAGGGCACCTGGATGGCTCAATTGGTTAAGTGTCTGACTTTGGCTCAGGTCGTGATCAGCCCACATCGAGCTCTGTGCAGACCGCTCAGAGCCTGGAGCTTCCTTCAGATTCTGTGTCTCCCTCTCTCTCTGTACCTTCCCTGGCCATGGTCTCTCTTTCTCTCTTTTTTTCAAAATAAAATAACATAAGAAAATTTGAAAACATTTATGAAAGCCTCAAAACTTAAGTCAGGATTACTTTTATAAGGGAAGAATAGACACATTGGTGGAGGAAAATAGATTCTCATTCTTCTTTTTAAAGTTTATTTATTTTTGAGAGAGAGAGAGAGAGAATGGGGTAGGAACAAAGAGAGAGAGAGACAGAACCCAAAGCAGGCTCCAGGCTCTGAGCTGTCAGCATAGAGCCTGGTACGGGGCTCGAAATCACATATCATGAGATCATGACCTAGGCTGAAGTCAGATGCTTTACACACTGAGACACCCAGGTGCCCCAACAGATTTTCATTCTTAGTGCAGTGGAATATGAAAGAAGTTAAAGAACATAAAAATTATCTCACCTCTACATGCTTATCTTACATGCTGCCTGTTCATCTTGTTAGATTTGGCTCTTTCTTCGCCTATTTTCACATCTCATTCTACCTCCACATATGTCTCCTATTCAACTCTGCCTGCCTTAACCTTTTTCTTCAACATCCATAATCAGAGACACCATTGATTTAGGACGGATCCCATGGTGTAAATATTGTTTTACTTCAGTTCCACAATCCTCCTGCAAAGTGAGATAACATTCCTAGCTTTATAGATGGGTCAATGATGGTTAGATAGGTAAGTAAATTACACATAAATAGAAGACCTAGCTGTTAAAATAAAAAATTCTTTCTCCTCCAAAAACTTGTTTTTCTAAAATACTAGATTCTGTGATTTTCTACTGGTTTAATGTTTTCAATATTATTATTTGAAACAAGAGTGAATCAGACACATGTTTGTGGAATCATAACTCAAGGAAAGGAACCATAACTCAGATCTGAGGCAAATAGCTAATGTGCCTTAATTTGTTTTCCAACCATAGGCAAAGCCCTAACCCAGATAAATGCATATTGGATTTGGCAGGTATATCAGCGAGAAATTATGGTGCTTAGCCTTCCAACCAAAAGTCTAGGTTTGCTGGAGATTGTAATTGTACACCATGGACCATGGTCTCAATTCATGAGGAAGCTCTAATTAGAAAACAGTGGTTCCAGGCACCTGGGTGACTTAGTCGGTTAGTGTTCAACTCTTAATTTCAGCTCAGGTCATGATCTTGAGGCTTGTGAGATCGAACCCCACGTTGGGGTCTGTGCTAATAGGAAGAAACCTGCTTGGGATTCTCTCTCTCCCTCCCTCTCTGCCTATATCCCATTTGTAATCTATCGCTCTCTCTTTCAAAATAAATAAAAAATAACTTTAAAAAATGATTTAATAAGAAAGCAGTGGTTCGTATGTCCATAGAGTAGATTTTGAAACAAGAATTGGAAACATAGATAAAAGGGTGAGAGTGTTTCTTTTTAATTTTTTTCAGTGTTTTATTTATTTGTTAGAGAGAGAGAGAGAGAGAGCGTGAGCAGGGAGGGTCAGAGAGAGACGGAGATAAGAGAATCTGAAACAGGCTCCAGGCTCTGAGCTAGCTGTCACCACAGAGCCTGACGTGGGGCTCGAACCCACAAACCGTGAGATCATGACCTGAGCGAAGTCAGATGCTTAACCGACTGAGCCACCCAGGTGTGGCAGACTGTTTCTTATATAGTGCTGTGTGCACCTACTTTCAGGATTATGGATCAACAGAGTGTTTCCTATGTCTAACGCAGTATTTGAATAAGGGTCATATCTAAACCAAAGTAAGAGATTAATAAATATCCATATAACATAGAAAAAATCTGTTTTCTAATCTAGTTACATATTTAAAATTCAATACAATTTTAGGGTTAAATATTACAGAAAAAATGTTAATTTTAATTGAAATTATTTCTAAGAAGGAGTATTCATTGACACTGAAATTCACATTAAAAGGCCAAGTCACCTAACTCCAAGATGCACAACAATTTATCGAATTTAGGATTCTCTACTCATGACTCTCAATGTCTTGCAACCATTCTTATTTTAGTATTTCTCTCACCTTTTACCTTTTCTTAAATCAACCTTTTTTTCTTTTCCTATAGTAATGTTCTAAATTAAAATCTGAAAATCATATGATCCATAACAACACGCTAATGAAAAGAATTTGATCTTAGTTATACAGTGCATATATTTCTTATTTGTCAAAGTAGTTTTCACTGCTAGCTAGAATATTCAAATATAGAAATGAGAAAATTATATTCATAACTAATCTTTGGCATCTTTTAGGTAACCTGACAGCCCTTTTTTAATTGGGAGACAGAATCTTAAACATATTTAAATGATTTGCAAAGATTCTCTTAGCTCAAAAAATGAGAATATGCAAAACTATGAACATGCAGTTTTTCAATGAATAATAAATAGATATATGTTTGCAAATAAACAGGATCAACAGGAGTGAGCCTAAAATGCAGAGTTTCATATGCAGAGAGGATTTCCCAGGAGAGAGGAAGATAACAATCCAATTAAGCTGTTACTGTATGTAAATTAGCAACTGCAAGTTAAGTTACCATAATAAAGAAGAAATCCAAAAGCAAAATAATATATTTCCTCTTTTATTTCAAAGAAGTCAAATGATAAGTTGTCAAAGGAGTAGGTAAGCTTCAGGTGATCAGGAGCTGAAGGGAATCAGTCTGTAAAATATATTTAATGATGTATGGCTTTTGAGTGTTAGCAGAAAGCCCTATCATCACTTCACAATTAAAAATTCATTAGAACTTGTGAGACCAGGATAACATTTAGTAAATAGAAGCAGCATGTGAGAAATTTGAATGAGTATAGGGGCTTAATAGAATAATCAGTGCTCAAACTAGTTTACCTCAAAATAACAATTTATAAATATTCATAGTCTTAAAACTAACTAATTGATAAAATTAGGAAACTTTCTCCAAATATTATTAGCATTATACTATTTATTTCAATGATGTGCTATAGAATTACTTAAAACTAAATTGTTCAACTAAAATGGAAGAGAATTTTTAAGTGTAAATGCTGTATTCAAGTTGAATATTAAAGTTTAAATTTAAGTTCTACCTCGTGTAAGTTAACTTCTTTAGTGTCACTAAACAGATGTGATCTCTTCCAAACTCTTAATCTACTTATCTATAAATTATGGCATTTATGTATACTCAGGCAGTATATCATTAAAGACTAGATAAGCATCAAAAATGCTTTATTTTTGCAACTCTTAGGAAATTGAACAATAGAGTCTTCTGAACCTAACAAACAATTTTAAAATATTGAATAAATTGTACGCAAGAAAAAATAATCTCGGTGAAGAGAATGACACACTCAAAATAAATATTTTATATTTCTTGTTTTAAGAGCTTTCGATGAAGAATTGAAAGCATGCATGGCAAATATAGATCTCACCCATAATTTCTTGGTTTGGACAAAATGTTAAAAAATGTTTGAATTTGTTGCTTGTATTTAACTCTCAAGAAACTTGACATAGAAACTGAATTCCAAATTATCTCTCAAAAAATCAGAAGATTTGGCAACACTGAACCACATTTCACAGGACAATATGGTAGACCTGAGTTCAGGCTACCCCTTTTTGATAGGACAATGGTCAACTGTGGACCTATTAGTTAATTTCTCTAATTTACCCTACAGTCTTGTACCCCAATCTCTGCTATGGTTTTTGTTTACAGAAGGACCAAAACACGATTATTCAAAAGTTAACGATGATATATTTTATAATACCTCTTCTTATTTGAATCACATAGTTAGGTTTTAACAAGTAAGCATATTAGATTATTTCAATATTCAAAAGGTTATATTTCACATACTGCCAAAGGACTGGAGAAAGAGCCATCTGCTAGACAAGAATCAAGTGATATTATCAGTTACTTAGATGTTTTAATAAAGTAAAGGCATAACATTTTCATAAGCTTGTAGATATTATTTAACTGAAGAAGTGGAAAGTAATCTTTGAAATTTTTACCTTTGTCCCAGAAGACATCAGTGTGTGAGTTTACAAAAGTCTTAATAAACAATAATGTTCTTGATTTTAATAATAGTTTTTATCACCAAATGTACTGTTACACAATCATAAAAAACAGCTCTCAAGTGTATGCTTTTTAATGATGACTTTGGCAATATTTTGAGCAGTTATCTGGAAATTAATTACAATTTTTACATCCATATATCTTGTTTATATGAATTTTATTTTATTGAAATGACATTAATTTGTTGGGGGGGGGAAAGGGTTCTCCAACGTTTTCCTTTCTCTTATTTATCCTTTGAGGGGCGCCTGGGTGGCTCAGTCAGTTAAGTGTCCGACTTTGGTGCAGGTTATGATCTCATAGTTCGTGGGTTCGAGCCCCAGCTCAGAACCTGGAGCCTGTTTCAGATTCTGTATCTCCTCTCTCTCTCTGACCCTCCCCTGCTGATGCTGTTTCTCTCTCTCTCTCTCAGAAATAAATAAAACATAAAAACAATGTATCCTTTGCATTATATCTTATTGTCTCCCACAAAAACAAGCAGGCAGTGTTCCTATTATTCATTAAAACAATCAGCTTACAATTATACACACTATATTAATTTCTAAGCACCAGCACTGTTGTAACATGTCTTTAGCTCTTTAGCATTTGTGCGGAATATCAAACCGATGATCCCCAGCAGCCACTACACTAAACAGTTTATTGACTGAGAGGCACTTTTCTGGAAGCCTTGTGAACCTATGGCATGTCTCAGCTACTACAGCTACATTACCTTAATAGTGAGGAAAGAGAAACAAAAATATTCCCTCAGTTAAATTTTACTTTAGAGGGAAAGTAAAACAAAAACAAAAAGCCCAAAGAAAATGTGATTAAAAGTATTATAAACAAGCGTTCACTGGTGAGTTCTCAAAAAAATAGTTTACTCATTCTAAAAAACAAAACTCAAAATTATAATAATAGCACACAAATAATAATGATACTAAGTGGCAATTACTTAAACCCTCCTCACTTTTGAGATAAAGTGTTTTGTTGTTGTTAATAAGATCTAAACAGGCAAATTAAATATTTGAATAGTTTCTTCCAGACTTCATACAGATTCTGTGTTTCATCTGTTAATTCACTCTTTCTATTTGAAGCATTAGGGACTTGAGAACCAAAACACCACCTGTGGTTCTATTTTATTCCTAACACATCCCTCACTTGCGATTTTAAAGACTGCATCAAAGGGAGGCTCTTAAGGTGAATGTCCTCATTGTCATTCCAGAAAAATAATATGGTATTATCTCCTAGTGATGTGGTTCACATCTTTAATAATGCTAAACCCAACTTATTCCTTTATTTTTTTCCAAGTCTTAAATGCTTAGCAGTGAGATAGAGTAGGAACCTCATATCTGATTGGCATACTTTCTCTTTTGCTGGAGAAATGCAATTTAATTAACCATGGGCATTCTTCATTTATGCTTTACATTACATCCAGCTATCTTGCTGAATATTTTCAAGTATAATCATAATCTCTTAGATAATTATTAATGGGTATTTCTTTCAAAATAAAATAAGCTTATCTTTTAGTTAAGTACTTATAAAATACCTGGGATTTTTAAAAAATGCCCCTTGTAACACAAAAAAAACCTTTCTCTACATTCAGAAAATATTAACATTAATAAAGTATCTTAACTGTCTATAAATATTACATCTAAAGCTAATAACAACCATAAATTCTATGCCATATTTAGATTTTCTAGTATCATTTTTAAGCTCTCTAAATTAAGACTGTGTCAAAAATTGACTTGAAGGAAAATAAAAATCTTAGTGATTTTTTTATAATTTTAGATAAAGTAAGACTAACATTTTTTACATTAATATGCATGTAAACAGATTCCAAGCTAGAGGTTTAAAATAAGTGCACTTTTTATTAATAACAAGTGAACTTTCAGTTAACCAGTAAAGTGCCCAAATGTTACAATTCCCTTAAAAAAATCATTATTAGGAATTTTCTTTCAGAGTTCTCTGGCTTTCAATTCAACACAAGATACAGTGAACTTTTAATAAAAGAATTGGCATAGAAATTAAGAATCATCCTTAAAATAATACATTTATTATTTTAACAATTTATTGTATAGGTAACAGAAATCACACAGAACCAGAGTTGTGAATCCTTGTGAAAATATAAAAACTTAACCAAGTATTTGAAAGTCAGAAGCATAACAAACTTAAAGATATTAATATACATATGAAAACATTAGAAGGTAATCGAGAACATCAGACAATGTTAAAAATCTCCTCAGCTATTACTTTCAGAATTGGTTATACTTCCCATTTCAAAGATCTGCTTTCTTAACAGAACCCAAAATTCTTTGTTTTTTAACACTAAAATCTCAAGAGATTGAAAATTGAAAAAGAAACTTATGGAGCCTGTAAGAAAAAATGATTTAAATATATATTTTTTTAACTTATTTCTGAGAGACAGAGACACAGCGTGAGTAGGGGAGGGTCAGAGAGAGAGGGAGACATAGAATCTGAAACAGGCTCCAGGCTCTGAGCTGTTAGCACAGAGCCCGATGCGGGGCTCGAACCCACAAACCGTGAGATCATGACCTGAGCTGAAGTCGGACAGTTAACCGACTGAGCCACCCAGGCGCCCCAAGAAAAAATGATTTAAAAAGTTACCATTTTCCCTATAGCAAAAATACCTTAATCAAATTATTCTAGGAACTCTTGAAAATTTCATCAAATATTAAATACATATAGTTTTAAAATTTTTTAATGTTTATTTTGAGAGAGAAAAAGAGAGACAGAGACAGAACTGGAGTGGAGAAGGGGCAGAGACAGAGAAATGCAGAATCTGAAGCAGGCTTCAGGCTCTGAGCTATCAGCACAGAGCCAGACATGGGGCTCGAACTCAGGAACTTATTCTAGTGTATGAAGATAACTTGGCCCCATAGAATGAATCTGTAAGTTTTCCTTCCTTTTATATTTAATCTGGAATAGTTTGGAAAGAGTAAGTATTAACTCTTCTTTAAATTGGTGGTATAATTTGCTTGTAAAGCCATCTGGCCCTGGACTTTATTTTGTTAGGAGTTTTTTTTTTTTTTGTTTTTTTTTTTTTTTTTTTTTTTTTTTTTTTTTTACTGATTCAGTTTCTTTGCTGGTTATCTGTCCATTCAACTTTTGTATTTCTTCCTGTTTCAGTTTTGGTAGGTTACAAATTTTAGGAATTTGTCCATTTCTTCCAGGTTGTCCAATTTGTTAGCAAATAATTTTTCATAATTTTCTCTTATATTTCCATGGTGTTGGTTGTTATTTCTCCTCTTTCATTTGTAATTTTATTTCTTTGGGTCCTTTCTCTTTTGTTTTTGATAATTCCAGCAAAAAGTTCATCAATTTTAATATTTTTTTTGGAGAGCCAGCTCCTGGATTCATTGATCTATTTCATTCTTTTTTGTTTGTTTGTTTTATTTTGTTTTAGTTTCTATATTATTTATCTCTGCTCTAATCATTATTTCCTTCCTTCTGCTGGCTTTAGGCTTCATGTGTTGTTCTTTTCCTAATTTCCTTAGATGTAAGGTTATGATGTTTATCTGAGATTTTTCTTGCTTCTTGAGTAGGCCTGTATTGCTCTGAACTCTCCTCTTAGGACTGCTTTTGCTGAATCTCAAAGGTTTGGGACCGTTGTGTTTTCATTTTCACTGGTTTCCATGTTTTTGTTATTTCTCCTCGATTTCTTGGTTGACACATTCATTCTTTAGTAGCATGTTGTTTAACCTCTATGCATTTGTGGTCTTTCCAAATTTTCTCTTACGATTTACTTCTAATTTCATAACACTGTGGTCAGAAAAGGTGCATGATATGATTTCAATCTTTTTATAATTTGTTGAGGTCTGTTTTGTGACCTAATATGTGATCTATTCTGGAAAATATTCCATGTGCACTTGAATATGTTGTCTGCGTTTTTAGGATAGAATGTTCTGAATATATCTATTAGATCTCTCTGGTTCCATGTGTCATTCAAAGCCATTGTTTTCTTGTTTATTTTCTGTTTAGATGACCTTCTGGTGTAAGGGGGGGTATTAAAGCCCCTTACTATTTTTTTGTTATTATCCATTAATTCCTCTATGTTTGTTATTAATTGTTTATTATGTTTGAGTGCATTCATATTGGATGCATAAATATTTACAATGTTTATATCTTTTTGTTTTATTGTCCCTTTTGTGATTACATAATGCCCTCTTTTTTGGTCTGTTTGTATAGTCTTTGTTTTAAAGTCTAGTTTGTCCTATATAAATATTACTCCTATGGAATTCTTTTGACATTGCATGATAAATGTCACTCCATCCCCTCACTTTCAATCTACAGATGTCTTTAGACTCAAAATGAGTCTCTTGTGGACAAGACCATTGTTTATTTGGTTTTATTTTATTCTAGAAAGAGAGAGAACATACATGAGTGGGGGAGAGGAGCAGAGGGAGAGAGAGAGAGAGAGGATCTCGAGCAGACTCCACCAAGTCTGATGCAGAGCTTGGTCCCTTGGGTTCATGAGCTGAGCCAAAATCATGTCTTGTTCTTACTGTGTATTCTTTTTATTGTTTTAGAAAGCTGAAAATTAGAAACTTTTTTCATTTTTATCCCATGTATAAGTATTCTTTTCTAATAATAAGGGTGACAAAATATTGAGTTTTTTAATTAAAATAAAAAGTGAAGGTCAATTTTGCTTTAGGTATGTAACAGAGATGTGAATCAATCTAGTACGGTTGTGGAAAACTGTACTGGCATTAACTAAAATTGCTTACTGTTCCACAACTTTAGTGTTGTTTAAAATATAAAATATTAAATAATAATTCATTAGAAAGGGAGCACAGAATAACGTCTATAGTACAATACTCATGGTACATCACAGTGTTTAGATAGTTGTAGGTTACTTCAGCTTTTGCTACATAATTTTTTATTCTTATCATTTGAAATCTATATGTTGAAAGTAAATATTTTATGTGTATATTTGCATAAAAAGTGTCCAGGAAAAATATATGAATATTAGAATTAGTAACTTTTATACTTATCATCTATGATTATTTATAAATATGTTCCAACACACAAAATAATAAAAATTGAGCTTCTGTAATTTACAATTTAGATGGTATGTCACATTTATCTTAACACACTGAAACTGTAATTGCAAATAATTGAACTTCCAATACACAAGTAAACGAAATTGCTGAACCAAAAGGAAATTAGCATTGATTGCACTTTGAGTAAAACTGAACAGATTTGGTAGTTCTCATTTATTGAGGTAGGGACTAGTCCTAAGCCCATTAACACAAATATTTAATTAAAGTGTTGTAATTTTTAGCAACAAATGCAAGAAGAGGAAACAACCATAAAAAGGCCCTTTTATTTTGGTAATGAAAATCAATATAAAAATTGCAAGAGTACTACTCTCAAATTAATTCCAGGCAACTAAAAGAAAATTAAACATAAAAATTAGATTCCGATAGACCATAATGAATGTTAGAGAAACTACATGATTTCTATGTTGATACTTGTTTAGACTTCAACCTGGAATTAATACTTTGAGAAACAGTGCATAATTTCTTGGAAGAGCTCTGCAGAATGGGGATACCATTTGCTGACTTCCTTAAATAATTAACTGCATCTTTATACAACATTTACCCAGTTGACACAAAGTAAAATTATATTATGCCCATGGCTACTTAGTATTTCCAGCAAAAGAGAGTCTATTCATTTGAACAAAGGTAATTTACACAAATCTCCATATCATTTTGTCTAACACAACAAAGTTTTGTTGCAATTGTGTTTTATAGTCCTCCATTAATAAGTCATCCCACTAAAAAGATCATTAGGCAAACAAAAATAACATCTGCTTTCATTCTTTATAAGTCAATTCTATTTTATGACAAGTGTTTACAAGACAAATCTAGTTCAGATTAATTAATTTTATAGGTGAGAAATGTATTCAGCTTGTTACTCTATTTCTCATGATATAATTTTTAATGAATTAATCACTCATTTAAACTTCATTGCTTCCAACCTGAATAAAACCACTGAGGCTGTCAATGAGAGTAATTCTCACTGAATTTACAAGTGGCCAGTACAAGCCTTCTTAGCAGAACCTATTTTGAATTATCCAAATTGATGAAACCAAAGTGAAGCCAATAAAAGGAATTAAAGAAATTACCCAAGTAGTATCCAAGCTAATTAAGACCAATCAGCTATGACTTTGGCTAGACTTCTATTTGTGTCCACATTTTACTTGAATTCAGATTACTAATAACAATGCTTCTGTTGCTGTTATTCCTATTCATTCCTATATGCCTCTTCTTTTCCCTCATCTCCTCTTCCTCCTCCTAATGCTACTGCAGCTCTTTCTGTTAGTGCTGTTGCTGCGGGCAGCACTGTAATTCTTGCTACTGCATGGCACAGAAAACAATTCAAATTTACATCTGTATCTGCATAGAGTGTATGAAGCCTTGGATTGATTACTATTTACTGAATGGCATTTATTATTTATTTCTATAAAATGAGACAATGTTCATTTTCTTTTTCTTTCTTTCTTTCTTTCTTTCTTTCTTTCTTTCTTTCTTTTTCTTCTTTCTTTCTTTTCTTCCTTCCTTCCTTCCTTCCTTCCTTCCTTCCTTCCTTCCTTCCCTGTTTCTTTCTTTTCAGATTATTTATTTTTAGAGAGAGAGAGTATATGTGATCTGGGTAGGGGAAAAGAGAGAGAGAGGGAGAGGGAGAGAGAGAGAGAGAGAGAGAGAGAGGGAGAATCTCAAGCAGTGTCCAGCACTGCCAGTATGAAGTGAAATGCAGGGCTATAAACTGCAAACTGTGAGATCATGCCCTGAAAAGAAATCAGGAGTCAAACACTTAACCAACTGAACTACCCAGGCTCCCCAGTGTTCATTTTCTTAATCAAATTTATAATATAAGATGCTTATATTGGAGCATCTATTTTTCTAGACTCCTGCCTATCCATTAAGATCTCATTCTTTAGGGTGCTTACATTAGATGAAAATAGTGTTAGTGGTTTTGTTTTATTTACCTTTAAAATGGGAATATCTTTTTCCCATAGTAGCTATTTTCCCATAGTAGCTATTTCCCATAGTAGCTAGGGTTATCTCTAAGAAAATAAATTGGGTCATTTAATTTTATTAAAAATTACATCACATTGCAATGGTGTGTTTGTTCTCAAATACGCCCCTTGTACACTGAGGACAAGAAGAACCTGAAGAAGAAGACAGAACTTTCCAGGTTAGTAGGTGGTGGTTTTAATAAGCAAGGGAGCTTACATTTGAGATTTGTTTTGGATGTCTGCAAAACAAGTGGATCTCTGCACTTACCTCCCAGAATCTTAAAAGTGTACAATGGAGGCCTTCACTAGGTTCAGTTATGCACACCATCCAGATGGTTTCAACAACACATTGATCTCTCAAGGTTGTGACCTTAAAAATGGCTCTCATTATGGGAATAATGGAAAACATATATTCCAAGGAAAGGGGAGAGATAAGAAGCTTCTGATTGCCCAGGTCTGGCTCAGATTCAGTTGGTGGTCACCTCCTTTAATGACCTCCTCCAACATGGCAAAAGAATCCAGACTGTTTATTATGACTTAAAAAAAAAATGTGCAAGTTCTAGCATAATTCTTGTCAAATTTTATCTAATCCTACCCTCCCCCATTCTCCCTATGTTTTATCCCAGTTTTCCTTTGTTTCGTGAGCACACATTTTCCTCACTAAGGAAGGTTACATATGGTATGCTCTTTTTCTGGGAGGCTTCTTTCTGGGTAAGGCTTTATCCTTCTATTTTTTTCAGTTACAATTCTCAACTTTTTATGTCATCTTCCAAGAGATTCTCACTCTTTGATATAGATACAAGAGTGAACATCTCTCTCATTTTTCTCTCTTACACCTTATTATTTTCTTTTAGAGCACTTACCACAATTAAGGAGGTGTTTTATTTGTTTGTTTAATTTTCTTTTATTATCCATGCCTCACTAGATTGCTTCATGAATGCAAGGACCATGTGTGTTTTGTTTGTGCTGTATCCTAGATATCAGCACAGTGTCATCACTATCCTAGGTATTCAATAAATACTTGTCTTTAAATGATTAAATGTATGCATTAATTTGTTGATTAAAGATTAAATGTATGATTTAAGAATCATAAAGAATGATTAAATGTATGCATTAATTTGTTGGTAATTTGAAAAGTATCAATCTTGAGGCAGCTTTGTAGCGATTAATCCAGAAAATAAATAATCTAGTAGAGAATGCATTTTTCTGGTTCACATCTAGTTCTCAGAATCTTCTTTATCTTTCAGAGAGCTTATTTAAAAAGAATCTTGGGATTTTTACTAACTGTGACATTTTTATGGTCAGCTAAATATGGTATGTCTGGGCTAAGGAAAGATAGTATAAAATATAACTAATAGCACAATATAAAAATTATGGAGATAGGAAGATATATACATTAAAAAATAAGCCAGGTGAATTTACAATACAGACTATGAAAGAGCAAAGTGTCACTATTTGCTAATAAGATTTACAAATTTGTTGGGGTCCCTGGGTGGCTCAGTTGGTTAAGCATCTGACTCTTAATTTTGGCTCAGGTCATGATCTCATGGTTGTAGATGGAGCCCTGTGTTGGTCTCAGGAAAGGATGTAGAGCCTACTTGGGATTCTCTCTCTTTCCCTCTCTTTCTGCCCCTCCCTTGGTTGGAGGGACATGTGCATGTGCTTGCTCTCTCTCAAAATAAATAAACTTTAAAATTATTTTAAAAATTAAAAAAATCTACAAATTTGAGCCTCTGTTACTAGGAAAAAGTAGATAATTTTGTGCATAGTACAAAGCATAATGGTGATGAACAGAATAAATTGGTTACCTGAGTATTTCAGGGTGAATTTTGTGTGTGTGTCTTTTGTTTATTGCTTTTGTTTTGTTTTCTTTTACTTGAGAGCTCCAAGATGTTTTATGTACATTGGGAGACATGGAAACATATTAAATAAGTATCCTATTTGACAAGAGATTAGACGTGTGTAATAAAGGAGTTATATTAGGGAAATAATCACTTGTATTGTTTGTTGTGAAGCTTAAGCAGCTTATTTAAATAACCTAAGTGAAGCTCTCTGCATGCCTGGCAAGTCACACACATCTCTGAACTGTAAAACATGGCAGTCCCACAGATTGAAAAATCAGAAAAATTTAAAAATGTGGTTTTTCACTGAAATAGACTGAGGAAATAATGTCTGTGAAAATGTTCAGAAATCATAGTAGAACACCATCTTGGAAAATATTTTTAAATGTAAATTCATAAGTTAGAGATAGGAATATATATATTCCATAATATTGAATGACAGTAATACTATAAAAATAATAAAATAAAGGTGCATGAAATCCGTGTTTTTGACTTAATGCAGAACACTTACTAAGTGATGAAACAACTACATCATATTTTCCATATATTGTTGGAAGTAAATTTCCTATAGTTATAATGATCAATAAAAGTTTTCAAAGAAGTGATATTTGTATTAGTTTCTTATTGCTGCTGTAAAGTATTACCACAAATACAGTAGCTTAAAATACAAATTTATTATTATATGATTCTACAAATCTAAAGTCTAAAAATGGGTGTATTGGGCTTCATTCTTTCTTGAGAATCTCTGGAGTGTCTGTTTTCTTGCTCTTTCCAACAGATGTCACCCTACATTTCTTGTACTGTGGTCCTTCTTCCATCTTCAAAACCACCAATATACCACCTTTTTCTCCATCTTCTGTTTCCATTCTCTCTTCTCTGTCTTGTTCTTCTCTGTCTGATTCTTCTTCTCTGTAAGGATCTTTGTGATCACATTGGGCTCACTTGGATAATTCAGGATAATCTCATTTCAAGGAACTTAATCATGTATGGAATGTCCTTTTTACTATGTAAGGTAACATATTCACAGATTCCATGAATTATGACATGGACTTCTAAAAGAGACTCTTATCCATCCTACTATGATATTTAAGCTTAATTCTGAAAGAAAAGGAGCCAGAGACACAAAAATTGGAAAAGACCTTTTCCTAGTTTTGATTCCCTAGAAAGTACATCCAAGGAACTTGAAGGCAGGTACTTCATTTGTGAGGTGATACTAGGAAGTACAAGTGAGATAGAAAATTGAGAAAGTGATGAGAGACTAGCCAATTAAGAGTGTGCTAATGGAAAGGTTATCAAGTGAGTAATTGGAGCTCAATCCTGCTGGGAACCCCTTGAGCAGCACATACCAGAACTGTGCCAATAGAATACAGAGAGGCTGAAAGTTCTGTCTGACAACTCTTGTCTCTCATTGATTGAGGAACATGAAATCTCTAGTACAACCCTGAGCATGAGGGTGAAATGAGCTCTCAAAATTCTCAAGCAATCCTTTAGACACAGAAGCCAAAGAAAAGAAGCAACGAGTGCTTGATGTGAGAGGTTGTAAACTCTCCATAGCTGTACTGTGAACTCACAGGAGACTGATTAGATCTTTTTTAAAAGCAATAGCATCTGGTACAAATGGCAACAACAACAACAAATTACAAGACACACCCCAAAGCATTCAAAAGTCTTGCAATAGAATGTAGCATTTAAAACTACATTGTTGAAATACAGAACAGAAAAGCATCATAATGCATTACATGGTTTGGAACAAAGCACACTATTGCAAAAAATAATTTAAAAAAATGTAAGCCGAAGAGTAATGAGTTTGGTCTAAAAGGCAGGTTGAGTTGCAGACCTACAGACTAGTGAAAAGAGTTTAGATAGTCAAGAAAAGAAAGACTTGTTAAGAGGGAAAAATATAAGTAAATAAAAGAATAGGATTATGCATGTTTTCGTATGCTAAATTCTGAATGGAAAGTAGTGTTTTTACTTTAAGGTAAAAAGATATGCTAAGTAGCTTGCCAATAATAATTATTTTGTTCATTTATCCAATGGCTCAAAGAAGTGTGTTTTTTTTGTTTTGTTTTTATATTTTTATTTATTTCTAGGAGAGAGAGAGACAGAGTGAGCAGGGGAGGGTCAGAGAGAGAGGGAGATACAGACTCTGAAATAGGCTCCAGGCTCTGAGCTGGCAGTCAGAGCCCGACGCGGGGCTCGAACCCACGAACCGTGAGATCATGACCTAAGCGAAAGTCGGACGCTTAACCGACTAAGCCACCCAGGCGCCCCAAAGAATTGTTTTTTAAATGTCTAATATATGTTAGACAATGTTTCAGGCACTGGTGTTAAGGCATTGAATGGAACCACGAAAAATCTCAACTCTTATGGGGTTTCCATACTTGATATTTATATAATACTTTACAATAATAAAAAGACAACATATATTCACATATTATATAAAACTTATACATAACATAAATGATAAACATATTGAATTGTTTCATGACCTAATCAAAGCAAACAAACATTTTTCTTTCCCATCATCCTTTTAAGACATATTCAGTTTGGAGTGTTTCTTCCCCTTTAACTAGATAAAAATTCCTCAGTTGCATAACTTATTTTAGTAGACTTTGATTTTTTAGTTTTTATTGTTTGAAGTTTATTTATTTATTTTGAGAGAGAGTGAGCAGAGAGAAGGGAAAGAGAGAATTCCAAGAAGGCTCTGTGCTGTCAGTGCTGAGCCCAAATTAGGGCCTGAACTCACAAACTGTGAAACTATGACCATAGCGGAAATCAAGAATTGGATGCTCAACTGAGCCACCCAGATGGCCCTATTTCAGTAGACTTTCAAATAAAAGTTTCTGAGACTCTAGATTACAAACACAGCTTCATTTGGTATTCAACATTGCCATCATAATTCATTCAACATTTCCACCATAGTTCAATTGTAAACTTCTCCTTACCCACAAAAATGACATTCAAGCTTAGAACTATATCAGTGGACCCTCAGAGGGCAGGGACTGGAATCTTGTCCCTTCCATAATTAAGGATGTTAGCAGTTCAAAATCAGTCACTACCATTCTTCTTTCTCAAGTCAACTCCTTTCCTCCTCTCCCTCATTAGGTATAGCTCAAGACCCTGCCAGGGTCAATATGGGAAGAGGCGGAGAGGTTAGAGACTGTCTAATGAGCACACCTCCCATGTGGACACATATAACAGGGCAGCTAACCCTTCTTGAAAAGATGATTGATGAAGTGCATCTCCACGTCTACCACACTCTACCTATTTCATTGTTCTGCTAAGTTTCTTCAAATATGTTTGAGAAGCAGCTCCTAGAGAGTTCTAGTCATCCTTTTTTTTTCCTAGAGAAAAACTTAGAAATGGAAAAATGACAGCCCAGTTTGTTGCAGTTATTCCCAAGGCTACAATTTATACACATCATTTCTCTAAAACTAAGATATATTAAGTTAAAACAGTAATCCCATATTCACTATTTAAAATATGATGAATTTGTTAAAATCTTATTAGGACTTTGTTTTAATGATAGATTATTATCAAATATACAGTTGGTACTAACAGTGTTTATTGACAGATCAATCAAGTGAATTTCTACGCTTTCAAACTCAATATATACAAATTTGAACCTAGTATTGCATTGTATATTTAAATACCAATGAGTCTTGCCAAACCATCTGCATAAATTAATAAATGTGGAGCACTTGTATAAAAAATTTTTTCTCACTGTGGCACATGTAAAAATTGCGTATTTCTGATTATGCACTTTTGTCCTGACATTATGCTGCCTCAAATTTTACATGAAATAAAATGGTTCAATAACTGTTATGATACCTTAAAGCAAACTTGTTAATACTCCCTGTAAAGACAACCAAAATGTAAGCACCAAATCTTTATTACTTTTCTGGAACAGCAGAAAAACTTGAAAAGTGAATCTAAATGTGCTCATATTGGAAATGGATAACATATAAAGCAAGAGTGGCAACCCATTGTCTAAAACACCTTAAGGCTACCAAGAGATTTTGAAAATGATAGGTCACAAATTTTCACCCAGACAGAAAGGGAAGGGCTCAAAATAGACTTTGGCTCCCAAAAATGATTTCCTTCACTTTCAACATGTGTTTCCTTACTAGGGCAAAGATCAAGTACGTTTTTGCCAAAGGAGAGAAAATGGCTTTCCTCAACTAAATCTAACTTCTCTCTCTCTCTCACCAGAAGCAACAAGACATTAAAAATGCTATTGCTATCTACTTGTGTTTAAGCAAGTGGTTTTTAACCCTTACTGCACAATAAAATCTTTTGTAGTTCTAGTAAATTATACCAATCCTCAGTCCTCACTTTCCCCCCAACTAAATCCCAGAGGTGAATTTTCAGCAAAAGTATTATATTTTTTAACACCACGTGGTGGCTCTCAGGTGTAGCCAGGGTTGAGGACTTATATCAATGTCATCTGGAAAACAAACACACACACATGGAAAACACATACACATACACACCTGAAGTTTTTATCTCTTTGTAAAGATTTATCAACTCAATGGACCTCAAACGCAAACTTCCACTTTATATAAGAAAATGTTCAATTCAATGTTCCTTATTAGGAGTTTATTTTATTTTTTTTAAATTTGTAGACAGAATGTGAGGTCGGGAGAGGGGCAGAGGGATAAAGAGAGAGAATCTCAAGCAGGCTCCATGCCCAGTGTGAAGCCCAATGTGGAGCTCAATCTGACAACTATGTCCATGAGATGATTATTGGAGCTGAAATCAAAAGCTAGATGCTTAGGGCACCAGGGTGGCTCAGTCGGTTAGGCCTCTGACTCTTGGTTTTCCCTCAGGTCATGATCTCAGGGTTCATGAATTCGAGCAGTGTGGCAGTGTGGAGCCTGCTTGGGATTCTCTCTCTCTCTCTCTCTGCACCTTCCCCCTCCCCCGCATTGTCTCTATTTCTCTCAAAAAAAAAAAAAAAAAAAGACTGACCTACCCAGGTGCTCCCTGATTAGAAGTTTAAATAGTGTTTAAATTAAGTATAATTTAAAAGGGATAGGTTTTACATGACATGATTGCATTTAATAAAAATAATATTCTCCTTTATATGCCCACATTCAAGATATTCTAGGAAGCAGAACAAGATTTTTTTCCACCCTGTTTATCCATATAAATTTTGCTCTCTTATCTTAGTCAGTTCAGGCTGCAATAACAGAATAGCATAGACAGGATGGCTTAAGTAAGAGAAACTTATTTCTCTTAAAGAGAAATGAGACTGCCAAGTCCAAGATCAAGATGCCAATATCAGATTCAGTGTCTGCTGAAGTTATTCTTACTGGTTTACAGTTGGCTAATTAACTTCCAGTTGTGTCCTCAAAATGGTGGAGAGCAAGAAAGAGGGAACACAAGCTCTTTGCACTCCTCTTATAAGGGCACTCATTCATGGTGGCTCTACCCTCATGACCTAATTTCCCAAACACCCTACTTAATACCATCAGATTGTAGGCTGCAATTTCAACATTAGGGTTTTGGGTTAGACATAAACATTCAGTCAGTAACAGTTGGCTAAGAAAGTTCTAAATTCTGAGAAAGAAAAAAAAATGGAGAATCACAACATGCACTCTGAAAATGTAATACTAAGAGAGTCTTTAATTAAAAACACATTTTTAATTAAAGAATTACTTGAAACTATAGAAAATGTATTTAAATGATGCTTAAACTTATACTTTGACTTACTAATCACCACATTATATAGTACCAAGAATTATTTTAAGTGAATAAAATTATTTTATATTACAGTTTAGTATTATATAAAATGTTCAAACTAATATCTAACATTGATGTATTTAATAAACAAAATATTAAGCATTGGCAATAAGATATTTTTACATATATCGTTATTTTTCTTTGTTTTTTTATTTTTGAGACAGAGAGAGAGACAGCATGAGTGGGGGAGGGACAGAGAGTGGGGAAGACACAGAATCTGAAAGAGGCTCCAGGCTCTTAGCGGATAGCACAAAACCCAATGCAGGGCTCGAACCATGAACTGCAAGATTATAACCTGAGCCTAAGTCAGACGTGTAACCGACTGAGCCACCCTGGTGCCCCTACTGTTATTTTTAAATAAGTTATCAAGCTTGTTTTTAAGATAAAATAAGCATAATAAAATACTACCTCAACTTATTTTAACTAGGTTTAGTGTGTCCAAAAAGTAATCTCAAATTAGAAAAAAATAAGTTTAATATCTATCAAAAATATTATATTCCTATTTACAGCAAGGTTTTAATAATGCTGATTTTTAAAATCATTCCAACAAAATATAATGTTTTTTCTATTAGAATTTTAAATAACTGTTATTTGTAGTACATCTAAATTTTACTCATGGCATTATCTTCCATTTAATGATACATTTCTAAATATTTAGGGGCGGAAATTTGTTTTTTATCCTCTATTAGAGGAATATCAACTGTTTCTAAAAAGCAGCTGTCGTTTTCATCATATTTACTATGGCAACAGCCGAGTTATCATGTGTGTATGGTTTATTTTCGGGAGATATATAATTATTCCTAAAATAAGCGCATATATATATATATGCTTTTAAGTATATATATATGCTTTTAAGTATATATATATACTTAACAATTAGCTTTTTAAGTTTGAAGTTGAAAAAAATTGTAGCTCTAAACCACAGAATATACAATCCTTACAACTTCCACTTTTCTTCTTGGACTTTTAATATTTATCACTTCTAACATGAAGAATTTTATAACAGAATTTACTTACTGGAACAAAACAAATACTTCATATGCTTACCCTCTAACTTTCTTCTCTTGTTCTTGGTAGAAAGGAGGAGGCTTATATTTTGATTGCCATTGCCCAATAGTCCCTTTAATGCTGAAAGCCGCGCTTCCAAATTACATTTTTATCTTGATTGTAACTACTTGACACATTGGAGCCCCTCCCCCCCAACCGAGGGTTATTCATCTTGGTGTTTTTAGTATAATCAGTACACAAACACACACTGCCTACTACCGGTCTTGGCATTAAGGTTATAAGAATTTGCTTCTCTACTTTTGATTTCCCAAATGGATGACAGTCCTCAGTTAATGGAGACCTTTTAAATACCAAAGGGAGAGTTACGGGTATATCACTAATTTTTTTACCACTCTGGGGAAACTGAGGTGTATTCTTAGTTTGGTGGTAAGATAATTCTAATTTTTCCAAGTGAAAAACCAGTGAGATAAACATAATTTTCCTTTACTAATTTGGAGTTCCTTTTTTTTTTTTTTTTTAAATTTTAAAGAGTTAACATACAGTGCAATATTGGTCTCAGGAATAGAATTCAGTGATTCATCACTTATATACAGCACCCAGTGATCATCACAAGTCCCCTCCATAATGACCATCACTCATCTACTCCATCTCCTACCCACCTCCCTCCAACAATCCTCAGTTTGTTCTCTATTGTTAAGTCTCTTATGGTTTGTTTCCCTCTTTTTTCCTCCCTTCCACCACTTCCCATAAGTTCATCTGTTTTGTTTCTTAAATTCCATATATGAGTGAAATCATACAGTATTTGTCTTTCTCTGATTGACCTACTTCACTTAGCATAATACTCTAGGTCCATCCACGTCATTGTAAGTGGCAAAATTTCAATCTTTTTGATGGCTGGGTAACATCCCATTATATATAACATATTCTTTACCTATTCATTAGTCAATGGATATTTGGGCTGTCTCCATAGTTCAGCCATTGTTGATAATGTTTCTATAAACATTAGGGTACATGTGCTCCTTCCAATCTGTATTTTTGTATCCTTTGGCTAAATATCTAATAGTGCAATTGTATGAAGTAACTTTGTTGGGTGATTATGCCAAAAATCCTTTTGGTTACTCAGCCTTACTTTAACATCTTAGCTGTTAAAATTTAGCAGTAAGAAAAAAAAAAAAACTAACATACATAAACACAGAAAAAACAAATCTTCACTCTTTTCTGATGGATATGTTTATAACAAGACAGTAATCAGACTGAAAAATATGGAAGGAGTAGTGCTGGCTAGGTTAGGAGGGTAAAAAGAGAGAGAGATCAATTTTCATAAATGAAAGGACTTTGATGACTGAAGAGGAAGCACAAGACATTCCTTGAAAAGACGTAATGAACATTAAGTTGTGAACTGGATACAAAAAGATGTAAGGTATAAATACAAATTCTTAATCTTGGATTGACCTTGAGCTTGGTTCTTATTCCTGTTTTCTATACAAACTTAATTCCTTGGTGATCTACCAGTCTTGGGGCAGTAAATACATCTCTGTGCCCATGACTCCCAGACTTCTCAATTCTAGACTTAATTATCCAATAGCCTCCTTTGGACACTACTTGTTATTTTAGGAGATATCTCAAATGTAACATGTTGAATTGGCTCCCCACACATTCTTTCCCATCTCAGTGAATGCCAATTCCATCCTTTTGTTTGCTCAGCATAAAAAATTTGTATCATTATTTGCATTTTTTTCTTTTGTTCTCAAGCCCAACAACAAATTTATAGGACTATCCTTAGACCTTTCTCTTCTTTATATCATTTTTTACTTTCTCAGTATCCTCCTAACACTCCTTCAATCATCTACAACATTATGCTTTTCTTTATTTTTCATTTTTTTAATTCTTATTTATTTTTGAGAGAGAGAAAGAGAGAGAGAGGGAGCACAAGTGGGTGGAGGGTCAGAGAGAGAGGGAGACACAGAATCCAAAGCAGGCTCCAGACTCAGCTGTCAGCACAGAGCCCGATGTGGGGCTTAAACCCAAGAACAGTGAGATCATGTCCTGAACTGAAGTTGGACACTTAACCAATTGAGCCACCCTGCAGCTCCAACATTTTTCTTTTCTTAAGAGAACCCACTGAAGGAAAATTTCAATTTCCCTTGCATAAAAATAAGCCTAAAAATAATGCTGTGCGATCAGAATTTAAATTTTGATCTCAGGCTGGGCTTCATTCTATTGTAAAGATTTCCCTAAAATTATGAAGCTAGAACTAAATTCACAATTGACTTCAGAATTGTATTGGATATATATTACCTAGGACTGCATGATCTTTATTACTTAGTTTATCTATTCAGTCATCAGATAGGAAAAACTGTATAAATAGTAATAACTAGGTAAATTGTATTAGGATGACATATTGTAATCAATGTTCCATAATATTTGAGAGCAGCTAGATACGGAAATAAAACTTGATAATAGCTTAAGAAGCTATTCATGAAACTTTCCCTCAAATTCATAGTCGGCAAAAATATTAATGCAGTTCAGTACAAAAGAAAAAAAATGAGTCTAGTGTCAACAACAAAAGAAACAGATTTCCAGGTTTACAGAAGTTTTGTCAATTGATTAAGATGCAATATAAGAACTTTAATAAGGAAAAATTAAACACAAAATCAGTGATTTAGAGGAAATAAGGTACATGCATTAACACATAGGATGTATCCTAGAAAAGAAGCAATCAAAAAGAACATTAAATTCAGTTAAATAAGTACTCTTTTTCAGTATTACAAATCAATTAATAGCTACTGATCTTAAACCTGCCCCTTACAGGCTAACAAAATTAATTTTTTCTGCAACTAAACTTTGTCTCATAGAACCAATTGGAGTAACAGCCCCCTAAACATAGGTAAGATAATAGAGGCAAAAGCATTAAAAGTCCTAATTGTCATTTCAAACAATTGACTAGTATACCTCAGTATTTTTTTAAGATAGAATTCAAAGAATGCCCCAGGCACACACAAATACTTTTTGCAGCAATCAATATCCCTATACTGGCTTTTGCAGTACTTTGTCCTCTGGTTAAGGGCCTAATGGTTGAGAGATAGTTGAGAATATTTCAATTGGCTATCAAGAAAATAATCATACATTGTTTGCTAATGGTTTGCAATCTGACTATATCCTGAAGCAAAAATTTGCACTTTGACAGGATATTTAGATGTAGACTTGATGATAACAGTCAGTATTATCCAAATTCACATATTAGTACCAAATATGTTTTGGACACAAATGTATCAAAATTTTCCTAAAGCCCCATATCTGAATATTTGATTCTCCCCAAAATTCATATGATGAAATCACATGTCCAATGTGATTGTATTAGAAGGTGGGGTCTTTGGGGGGTGTTTAGGTCATGAAAAGTGGTGATCCCTGCCCCTTCCACGTTGGACACAGCAAGAAAGCACCATCTATGACCCAGAAAGCGGGCCCTCACTGCACACTAAATCTGCCAGTGCCTTGATCTTAGACATCTGACCTTCAGATCTGTAAAACATAGATCTATTTTTCCTTTAAGATAATTTCAGTTTTGGGGCACCTGGTGGCTCAGTCAGTTAAGTGTCTGACTCTTGATCTCAGCTCTGGTCATGATCGCACAGTTCATGAGTTCAAACCCCAAATCCGGCTTTGCACTGACATTGTGGAGCCTGTTTGGGATTTTGTCTTTTTCTCTCTCTCTCTCTAGAGAAATACATAAATTTAAAATATAATAAAAATATCATTTAAAAATTATTTCAATTTTTTAAATTAAACAAAAACAAAACAGTTCACCCATTTCTCCTACCTTCTTTCTGGCAACCACTAGTCTGTTTTCTGTAACTGTGAGACTGTTTTTAATTTTAGATTCCACATATGATTATCATACTTACATTTGTCTTTTCTGTCTGACTTATTTCATTTATCATAATGCCCTTGAGGTCCACTCATGTTGCAAATGGCAAGATTTCATTCTTTCTTTATGGATAAATAATATTCCATTGTATAAGCATACCTAATTTTATTGTGCTTCATTTTATTGCACTTTGCAGATATTGCAGTTTTTAATGAATTGAAGGTGTGTGGCATCCCTGCATCAAGCAATTCTATTGGCACATTTTTTCAAACCATATTAGCTCACTTCATATCTCTGTGTCACACGTTGTTAATTCTTATAATATTACAAACATTTTCATTATTATTACATGTGTTATGCTGATCTGTGATCAGTGATTATGGCTTGCTGCATAGCCTTATTAGCCATATAATATTTTTATAAATTGAGGTATGTACATTGTTGTTTTTAGATATATGCTATTGCCTGCTAGTAGAATGCAGTATAGTGTAAACATAACTTTTATATACGCTGGAAAACCAAAAAAATTTGAAATTTGTCTGACTTCCTTTTTGCAATATTTACTTCGTTGCAGTGGTCTGGGGCTGAATCTAAAACATTTCCAAGGTATACCTGTGCATACATACATATATATGTCATAATTTCTTTATCCATTCATCCATCAATAAACTCTTAGGTTTTTCCCAACTACCCAATAAACATAAGGGTGCATATATCTTTTTGAGTTAGTGTTTTTGTTTTCTTTCTGTAAACAGCCAGAAGTAGAATAGCTGGATCATTGGGTAATTCTATTGTAAATTTTGAAGGATCTCTATACTTTTTCCACAGTGGCTGTACCAAATTACATTCCTTCTAACATTACATGAGGGTTTCCTTTATTCAACATCCTTGCCAACACTTGTTATTTCTTGTCTCTGTGATAATAGCCATTTCATAGATGTGAGCTGATATCTCATTGGGTTTTGATTTACATTTCCCTGATGATTAATAATATAAAGCATATTTTCATGTACCTGTTGGATAGCTGCATGTCTTTTTTCTGGAAAAATATCTATTCAGATCTGTCCATTTTTTAAGCAGATGTTTAGTTTTTGCTACTGAATTGTATGAGTTCTTTATATATTTTATATATAAACTCTCTATCAGATATATAATTTGTAAATATTTTCTGCCATTTAGGAGACTGCCTTTCCATTTTATTGATGGTTTCCTTTGCTGTGCAGAACTGATTTAGTTGTATGCAGTCTCACTTGTTTATTTTTGCTTTTGTTGCTTTCGTTTTGTTGTCATATTTTAAAAATTATCATAAAGACAATGCCAAGGAGCTTATTGCCACTTATGTTTTCTTCTAGTAGTTTTATAGTTTCAGGTCTTATGTTCAAGTCTTTAGTCCATTTTATGTGAATTTTTGTATATGGTGTTAAGATAGTGATCTATTTTCATTCTTTTGCATGAAGCTGTCCAATTTTCCCAACACCATTTATTAAGAGACTGCCATTTCCTTATTGTATATTCTTGGCTCCTTTGCCATGAATTGTTCACATTTATGTGGGTTTACTTTGGGGTAATCTGTTCTGTTCCATTGACTTAGGTGTCGGTTTTTATGCCAATAGCCCCCTGTTTTAATTACTATAGCTTTGTAATATAATTTGAAGTAAAAGACAGTAATTGCTCCAGCTTTACTATTCTTTATCTATATTGTTTTGGTTATCCAGGGTCTTTTATGGTTTTATACAAATCTTAGGACTGCTTTTCAACTTCTGGGACAAATGCCATTGGAATTTTGATAAGAATCACATTGAATCCACAGATTGCTTTATGTAGTATGGACATTTTAGGAAATTAATACTTCCATTCTATGAACATGAAATGTCCAACTATTTGTATCATCTTCAATATCTTTAATTAATGTCCTTCAATATACACGTTTTTAAAAAATGTATTCTTAAGTATTTTACCCTTTTTATTCAATTATAAATGAGGCTGTTTCCTTAATTTCTATTTCTGATAGTTAATTGTTAGTGTTTAGAAATGCAATTTTTTTTATTGACTTCATATCCTGGAACTTAACTGAATTCTTTATTAGTTTTAATAGTTTTTTAATGGAGTCTTAAGGGGTTTTACCTATATGTCATCTGCAAATAGTGACAGTTTTACTTCTTCCTTTCCAATCTAGATGACTTTCTTTTTCTCACCTAAGTTTCCCAATATTATGTTGAATAAAAATAGCAAGAGTGGAAATCCTTGTCTTGTTTTTGAAAAAGCCTTCCACTTTTCATCCCTGAAGATAACCTTAGTTGTGAGTTTGTCATTTATGCCCTTTATTATGTAGAGGTATATTCCATCTATACCTGCTTTTTGAGAATTTTTATGATAAATGGATGCTGAATTTTGTGAAGGCTTCTTTGTATCTATTGAGACCATATGATTCTTTTTTCATTGTGTTACTGTAGTGTATCACATGAACTGCTGTGGATGTCAAAACATCCTTTCATCCATGGAATAAGTCCCATTTAACCATGGTGTATATAATTCTTTTAATGCATTGCTGAATTTGGTTTGCTAATATTTTATTGAGAATTTTTGCATCTATTTTCATTAGGGCTATTGGCCTGTAATTCTTTTCTTGTGGCATCCTTGTCTGGTTTTGGTATCAGGGAAATGTTGGCCGCATCAAATGAGTTTGGAAACTTTGCTGCCTCTTCTATTTAAAAAAAAAAATTAGAATGATAATTATTAATTCTTTGAATGTTTAGTAGAATTCACCAGTGAAGACTTCTGTTCATAATATTGTATATTAGGAGGTTTTTGATTACTGATTCAGTACCCTTTCTAGTAATAAATCTGTTCAGATTTCCTATTTCGTCAGGATTCAGTCTTGGTAAATAGTATGTTTTTAGGAAATTATCCATTTCTTTTAGGTTGTCTAGATTGTTTAATATAATTGATGAAAGTAGTCTCTTAAGATTCTTGTATCATTTGTAATATCTCCTCTTTCATTTCTGATTATATTTGAGTCCTCTCTTACTGTGAATCTAGGTAAAGGATTTCCCATTTTATTTTTAAAGAACCAACTCTTAGTTTCTTTGATCGTTTCCTATTTTCTTCTTAGTTTCTATTGTGCTTATTAGTGCTCTAATTTTTTGTATTTCCTTCTTTCTTCTAACTTGGGGATTTGTTCCTTTTCTTCTAGTTCCTTCAGATGTAATGTTATGTTGTTTATTTGTTTTTACCAGTAGGAATATATTGCTATAATCTTCTCTCTTAGAACTGCTTTAGCTGTATCTTATTAATTTTAGTATGTTACATTTCCATTTGTTTTAATCTCAAGTATCTTTTTTTTTCTTTGAACCATTCATTGTTCAATGGCATGTTATTGACCTCCCACATATTTGTCAATTTTCTAATTTTCTTCATGTAATTATTTTCTACTTTCATACCACTGTGGTTGGAAAACATGCTTGAAATAATTTCAATCCTCTTATATTTATTAAGACTTGTTAAGTGGCCAAACATATAATCTCTCTTGGAAAGTGTTCCATGTGTACTTGTAAATAATGTGTATTCTGTTGCTTTTGCATGGAATGTTCTGTAAATATCTGTTAAGTCCTTCTGATCTAATGTCTCATTTAAGGTAAACATTTCCTGATTGATTTCCTGTTTGGATGATCTATCCATTGATGTAAGTGGGCTTTTAAAATCCCCTTGTATTCTTGTATTACTGTCTAGTTCTCTCTTTAGTACTGTTAGTATTTGTTTTATATATTTAGGCATACTCATGCTGGGTGCATAAATATTTACAAATGTTACATCTTCTTGTTGGATTAACCCTTTAACCATTATGGAACACGTTTCCTTGTCTCTCATTACAGTTTATTTCAAAATCAATCTGTCTCATATAAGACTAGATACTCCAGTTTTCTTTTTCTTTTCATTTACATGAAATATCTTTTTCCATGACTTCACTTTCAGTCTGTATATGTCTTCACATCTAAATTTAGTCTCCTGTAGGCAGTTTATAGATGGGGTTTTTTTGTTTGTTTGTTTGTTTGTTTGTTTTTTAATCCAATCACTAAATGTTGTTAGACTGGAGAATTTGGTCCATTTACATTTAAATTAATTATGGATAGATATGTGCTTATTGTCATTTTGCCAATTATTTTCAAACTGTTTTTGTTGTTCTTTGTTCCTTTCTTTTTATCTTGCTCTCTTCCTTTGTGGTTTGATTACTTTTTCTTGCTTTCTTTGTGGTTTGATTTACCTTTCACTTTATCTTTTGTGTATTTACTGATTTATTTATTTCTCTGTGATTACCTAAGGTTTACATATAACAACTTATATCTGTAACAGTCTATTTTAAGTTGATAACGACTTAAAGTTTGATCCCATTGTAAATTCAATATAATTACTTCTCTCCACTGACAATATTTGTTTCTAATGTCACATTTTACATATTTTTATCATGTGTATCCCTTAATTATGTTATTTATAGCTATTTTTGTTACTTTTGTCTTTTAATCTACCTATTAGCTTTGTAAGTGATTAATCCAACACCTTTACTGTGTACTTACCTTTCCATTGAGATTTGTTCTTTCATATGTATTCTTGTTACTAATTAGCTCCCTTTCTTTTCAGCTTAAATTCCTTAACACTTGTAAGCCTGGTTTAGTACTGATAAACTCCTTTAGATTTTGCTTGTCTGAAAAACACTTTATCTCACCTTCACTGATGTTACTAGGTAGAGTAGTCTTGGTAGGAAGTTTTTCTTTTAGCATTGTCAATATATTGTGCCATTCCCTTCTGACCTACAAATCTTTAGTCTTATGTGAGTATCCTTGTATTTAAGAAGTTGGCTTTCTCTTGCTATTTTTAATATTTTCTCTTTGTCTTTAACTTTTGACATTTAAATTCTAACACATTTTGCTGTGGGTTTCTTTGGGTTCCTTGTATTTGAAACTACCTGGAGTTCCTGAATTTGGAAAAATTCTGCTTTTTCTTTTCTTTTCTTTCTTTTTTTTTTTTTTTAAGAGCTACACAGTCTCTGGTATTTTGTTATGGCAAACTGGATAGGCTATGATATCCCATTATATTTTTTCTAAAATTTAAATCAGAAAAGTAAAAAAAAAATTAGTTTCCTTTTAGATCTGTATCAACTTAATATGGAACCATTAAGTTTTTAAATTTTTCTGACCTATGGAGTTGTGACAATGACTAGAAGCTATTTTCACTTTTTTGTTAATATATTACTTGTGTTTTAAAAAAATAAAAATAAATATATGGTCTCCAAGAAAAACTTAAAGTTTTACAAAACTTCCATTATATTGGACATAACCTGTCAGTGGAAGGAAGGATCTTATTTTTAAAAAGTGAGTTATATATTAAAGGACTACCCATTATATACTAAATATTAGAGGAATATCAAAAAAATATTATTAGGAATCACTGGCTATTATACATAATGGATCACATATTCTGAATTGCAAGCCAGACATATCAAAAAGAAAAGAGAAAGGATGCAAAGAAAACAAATAACATAATAGAGAGGAAAAATAACAACAAACACTACAGAAATCCAATTATAAGAAAATATTATGAAAAACGATATGCCAACTAATTGGACAACCTGGAAGAAATGGATAAATTCCTAGAAACAAATAAACAACCGAAACTGAAACAGGAAGAAATAGAAAACTTGAACATACTAATATTCATCAAAGAAATTGAATTAGTAATAATAATTTTAAAAAATATCTCAACAAAAAATAGTCCAGAGCCAGGTGGTTTCACAGGCAAATTTTATCACTATCCCAAAAAATATAACAGATAGGCCCACTTCCAAATTCATTCTATGAAGCCAGCTATATCCTAATTCCAAAACCAGATGAGACTCTACTAAAAAAGAAATACAGGCCAAATAATTTCCACGATGAGCATGGATACAAAAATTCTCAATAATATACTAACAAACTGAATCCAATGATACATTTAAAAAATCATTTACAATGATCAAGTGGGATTTATTCCAGGGTTGCAAGTGTGGTTCAATATTTGCAAATCAATCAACTTCATGCACTGCATTAATAAAAGAAAGAATAAGAACCATATGATCCTCTTGATAGATGCCAAAATAGATGCATTTGAAAAAGTACAGCATCCATTAATGATTTAAAACTCTGAACAAAGTTGGTTTATAGGGAACATACCTCAACATAATGAAGACCACATTTGTAAAGCATGGAGCTAATGTCATTCTCAATGGGTAAAAATTAACAACAAAAAAGAAATGAAAGTTATCCAAATGGGCAATTAAGGAGTCAAACCTTCACTATATTCAGATGACATGATACTCACCCAAAAGATTCCACCAAATAACAGAAGAACTGATAAATAAATTCAATAAGCTTTTAGGATACAAATGTATAGAAATCCATTGCATTTAATATGCAGCAGAATTAAGCAGCAGAAAAAGAAATAATAATGAAGTAGCAGAAAGAGAATTTAAGAAATCCCATCTGAAACTGTACCAAAATCAGTAAGATTCTTATCCCTAAGAAAAACCCAACAAACAGGTAAAAGATCTATACTCTGAAAAGTATAAAAACAGTGATGAAAGAAATTGAAAAGAACACAAAAAAATGGAAAGATATTTCATGCTCATGGATTGGAAGAATAAATATTGTTAACAAGTCTATTCTATCCAGAGCAGTGTACACATTTAATGTAATTCCTATCAAAACACACCAGCATTTTTCACAGAGCTAGAACAAAACCTAAAATTTGTATGAGATCACAAAACATCCAAACTAGCCAAAACAACCTTGAAAAAGAAAAACAAAGCTGGAGGCATCACGACGCGGGATTCCAAATCATATTATAAAGCTCTATTGATAATGATCATATGGTACTGGCACAAAAAGAGACACACAGATCAAAAACAAAAGAGAAAACTCAGAAGTAAATCTACAATGCTATAGTCAATTGTTCTTTAAAAGAAGCAGGCCAAAATATGCAATGGGAAAGACATTCTCCTCAACAAATGGTGTAGTGAAAACTGAAAAGCTGCATGCACAAGAATGGACCACTTTCTTACACCGAACACAAAAATAAACTCAAGATAGTTTAAAGACCTAAATGTGAGGCCAGAAACCATAAAAATGCTACAGGAGAACAAAGGCAGTAACCTCTTTGACATTAGCTGTAGTAACTTCTTATCAGACCTGTGTCTTGAGGCAAGGGAAACAAAAGCAAAAAGAAACTATTGGAACTTTATCAAAATAAAAATCTGCATAAGGAAGGAAATAATTAAAACTAAAAGGCAACCAACAGAATGGAGAAGATATTTGCAAATGATATATCTGATAAATGTTTAGTATCCAAAATATAAAAATAAATTATATACATATATGAATCAGTTAATCACAAACATAAGCAATCTTATTGATAAGAATATGGTAATTGTAGGTGACTTTAATAATCCACTTACAGCAATGGACAAATCATCTAGGCAGAAAATCAATAAAGAAACAATGGCCCTGAATGATACACTGGACCAGATAGACTTGACAGATATATTCAGAACTTTCCATCCAAATGCAGCAGAATACACATACTTCTCGAGTACACATGGAACATTCTTCAAGACAGATCACATCCTGGGTCACAAAACAGATCTTAATAAATATAAAAGATTTGATATCATACCATGCATATTTTCATATCATAATGCTATGAAAGTTGAAATCAACCACAAGGAAAAGTTTGGAAAACCTCCAAATAATGGAGGCTAAAGAACATTCTTACTAAAGAATGAATAGATCAACCAGGCAATGAAAGAAGAAATTTAAAAATATATGGAAGCAAATGAAAATGAAAACATTCCCAAAACCTTTGGGAAAGAGCAAAGGGAGTCCTAAGAGGAAAATACACTACAATCCAGGCCTATCTCAAGAAAAAAAAAAATCCCAAATACAAAATCTAACAGCAGACCTAAAGGAACTAGAAGCAAAGAAACCCCAAGGCTAGCAGACTAAGAGAAATAATAAAAAGTAGAGCAGAAATAAACAACATAGAGACCAAAGAAACAATTGAACAGATCAATGAATCTAAGAGTTGGTTTGTGAAAAAAATAAAAAAAAATTGATAGTCCCCTAGCCAGACATCTCAAAAAGAAGAGAGGACCCAAATAGATAAAATCAAAAATGAAAAAGGACAGAATACAACCAACACTACAGAAAAACAAACAATTCTTAAAGAATACTATGAAAAATTATATGGCAAGAAACTGGACAACTTAACAGACACATAACCAGTGAAGATATTTAACCAGTTATCAAGAATCTCCTGACAAATAAGAGTCCTGGCAAGATGCCTTCATGGGGGAATTCTACCAGACATTTAAAGCAGAGTTAACATCTATCCTTCTCAAGCTGTTCCAAAAAAATAGAAACAGCAGGAAAGCTCCGGACTTATTCTATGAATCCAGCATTAAGCCTTGATTACCAAACCAGACAGAGACCCCACAAAAAAAGGGAATTACAGGACAATATCTCTGATAAAAATGGATACAAAAATTTCAACAAGATACTAACAAATCGAATTCAACTGTATATTGAAAGAACTATTCACCATAATTAAGTGAGATTCATTCCTGGACTTCAGGGCAGGTTTAATATTCACAAATCAATCAATGTGATACATCACATTAATCGAAGAAAGGATAAGTAAGCACCATATGATCTTGTCAATAGATTCAGAAAGCCATTTGACAAAATACAGCACCATTTCTTAATAAAAACACTCAACAAAGTCGAGATAGAAGGGACATATTTTAATATCATAAAAGTCATATATGAAAAGCCCACAGCTAAAATTATCCTCAATGGGGAAAACCTGAGAGCTTTCCCCTTGAGATCAGGAACACAACAGGGATGTTCACTCTCACCATTGTTTAACATAGTGTTGGAAGTCCTAGCCTCAGCAATCAGACAACAAAATGAAATAAAAGGCATCCAAATTGGCAAAGAAGAAGTCAAACTTTCACTTTTCACAGATGACATGAAACTCTGCATGGAAAACCTGAAATACTCCACCAAAAAGCTGCTAGAACTGATTCATGAATTCAGCAAAGTCACAGGATACAAAATCAATGTATAGAAATCAATTGCATATCTATACCAATAATGAAGCAACAGAAAGAGAAATCAAGAAATCAATCCCATTTACAATTGCACAAAGAACCATATTCTGTATTCTGAAAACTATAGAAAACTTAGGAAAGAAATTGAAGAAGACACAAATAAATGGAAACACATTCCATGCTCATGGAATGGAAGAACAAATATTGTTAAAATATCAATACAACCCAAAGCAATCTATACATTCAATGCAATCCTAATCAAAATTTCACCAACATTTTTCTCAAAGCTAGAACAAACAATACTGACATTCATATGGAGCCACAAAAGACTCTGAATAGCCAAAGTGATGTTGAAAAAGAAAACTAAAGCCAGAGGCATCACAACCCCAAACTTTAGCCTCTACTACAAAGCTGTAATCATCAAGAAAGTATGGTATCAGCACAAAAACAGACACGTAGACCAATGGAATAGACTAGAGAACCCAGAATTGGATCCACAAATGTATGAGGAATTAATCTTTGACAAAGCAGGAAAGAGTATACAATGGAAAAAAGACAGTCTCTTTAGCAAATGGTGCTGAGAGGACTGACAGCAATATGGACTGACAGCAGAAGAATGAAACTAGACCACTTCCCTACATCATACACAAAAATAAACTCGAGGTGGATGAAAAATCTAAGTGTGAGACAGGAAACAATCAAAACCCTAGAGGAGAAAATAGGCAACAACTTCTATGACCTCAGCTGCAGCAATTTCTTGCTCAACTTTCGTCTGAATGCAAGGGAAATAAAAGCAAAAATGAATTACTGGGACCTCATCAAGATAAGAAGCTTCTGTATTGCAAAGGAAACAATCAACAAAACTAAAAGGCAATGGATGGAATGGAAGAGGATATTTGGAAATGACATAGACACTTCCAAAGAAGACATCCAGATGGCCAACAGACAGATGAAAAGATGCTTAACATCATTCATCATCAGGGAAATACAAATCAAAACCACAGATATACCACCTCACACCTGTCAGAGTGGCTAAAATTTACAACTCAGGAAAAAAGAGATGCTGGTGAGGATGTGTAGAAATGGGGAATCCTCTTGCATTGCTGGTGGGAATGCAAACTGGTGCAACCACTGTGGAAAACAGCATGTAGGTTCCTCAAAAAATTAAAAATAGATCTACCATATGACCCAGCAATAGCACTATTAGGAATTTATCCAAAGGATATAGGAGCGCTAATTCATAGGGGCACATGTACCCCAATGTTTATAGCAGTGCTTTCAACAATAGCCAAATTATGGAAAGAGCCCAAATGTCCATAAACTGATGAATTGATAAAGAAGATATGGTTTTTATATACAATGGAATACTACTTGGCAATGAGAGAGAATAGAATTCTGCCATTTGCAATGATGTGAATAGAACTAGAAGCTATTATACAAGTTGAAATAAGTCAGTCAGAGAAAGAAAGATACCATATGTTTTCATTCATATGTGGAACTTGAGAAACTTAACAGAAGACCACGGGTGAAGGAAGGGGAAAAATAGTTTCAAACAGAGAGGGAAGCAAACCATAAGAGAGTCTTAAATATAGACAACAAGCAGAGGGTTGATGTGGGGGGTGTAAAGGAAAGGGGAAAATGGAGGATGCACATTGAGGAGGCACTTGTTGGGATGAGTACTGGGTGTTGTATGTAAGCAATAGATCATGAGAATCTACTCCCAAAACCAAGAGCACACTGTATGCACTGTATGTTAGCTAACTTGACAATAAACCATATTTAAAACAAACAAACAAATAAATAACCAATTCTCAGGGGTGTAATTACCCTAAATCTTCTAGGATAACAGAAAAACAAATAGAAATCTAAAGGTAAAACTGGATAAACTTCAGAGACCTTTGCAACCCTTAACTAAAATAGTCTCCCTTGGCTATTATAATTTTTTGTTCTTCCCCAAGAGAGGCCCACAGACAGTCCTATGAAAAGACGATAATGACTATTCCACTCACCGATTAATATCACACTTTACAATCTCTTACTGGCAGATTTGGCTTAATATTGGCAGAAACTGAAGCATACACTTAGTCTTATGACCAATGTGTATATATGTGTCTTTTATTTTTTTTATTTTTTATTTTTTAAATGTCTTTGAGAGACAGAGAGAGAGCAGGAAAGAGGCAGAGAGAGAGACACAGAATCTGAAGCAGGCTCCAGGCTCTGAGGCTGTCAGCACAGAGCCCAACGCGGGGCTTGAACCCACAGACTGTGAGATCAAGACCTGAGCCAAAGTAGAACGCTTTAACTGACTGAGTCACCTAGGCGCCCCTATATGTGTCTTTTATTACATGTGCCCAACCACCCACCAGTTATCTGGTTCTTCAAACTCTTGGAATTGGGATCATTTCTATGACATAATCTTTGACATAATCTGGGCATGCTCCTGGTTTAGCATTGATGACAAAAATCTGGAAGTAATCTTTTTACAGTGCTTAAATGCAAGATCTCCTGCTTGCAACTGGTCTCTGACTAAATTAAACAAAGCAATCACTCAGAAAAAAAAAAAAGAGTCTGCAATCACTGTTGAAAATGACTAAAAGGGGAATGTAAAGATTGAGAACTGAGCTGATATGAATAGATTCTAGATTCATTCAAAATTTCCAGATTATGCAGGTGATACATGCTAATTTCCAGTAAGAATTTTTTTAAAATAAATATTGTCATGTTCTTTTTTATGATTTCTAATGGCTCCATTAATAGTTTTTTAATTTTTGTTTATAGTTACACATTAAACAACAAAAGGTATAATTAAATCAATTAATGACCTATCTGAATTTAAATATATTTTATTGACTAACTTATACTCTTATAGGTTTATTGCTGAATAGCCATTTTTAATATCAGTAATATTGGCATTCTGACTTTTTCCCCCAATTCCAGTCTATAAATAACTTAAAAAATTTTTAAAAGTTTCAGTTCTCTTTTACATTTTTAAATTAAAAATGCATTTTTCCTAAGTAGTATCTCTTGAATAGAGATAAAAGAACTTACCTTCAATGTAAAACATTTACATGTTTAATTCAGAGATATGGTCTAGTTTGCTTCCAGACCACTGCAATAAAGCAAACATTGTAAATATGTTAAATTGATTTTTGGTTTCCCAGTGCATACAAAAGTCTATTTAGTTTCCAATAGCATTTTTATGGAAAAAATAGTGTATGAACTAATTTCATATACTTTATGCAAAAAAATGTTAACTATCATCTAAGCTGTGAGCAATTCATAATCATTTTGCTGGTGGAGGGTCTTGCTTTGATGCTGATGGCTGATGACTGATCAGAATGGTGGTTTCTGAAGGCTGGGATAACTGTGGCATTTTCTTACAATAAGACAAAAATGAAGTTTGTGGCATCAGTTGAGTCTATTCACAAATGATTTCTCTATAGCATGTGATGTTTTTGATAGTATTTTACCCAGAGTAGAACTTCTTTCAAAATTGGAGTCCATCATCCCAAACCATGCTGTTGCTTTATTAACTAAATTTGTGTAATATTTTAAATTATCTGTTGTAATTCCAACAATCTTCATAGTATCTTCACCAGGAGATACCATCTCAAGAAAATACTTTTTTTGCTCATCCATAAGAAGCAACTCTTCATCCTTTAAATTTTTATCATGAGACTGAAGCATTGCAGTCACATCTTCAGGCTCCACTTAATTTTAGATCTCTTGCTAGTTTCACACCATTTACAGTTACTTCTTCCACTGAAGTCTTGAACCTTCAGTTTGTGAAAAATGTGGTATCTGCAAAGAACAATAAAGTGAAGAGCAATAAAGTGAGACGTGCCTGTAATCTTAAAAGTTTTTTTTTCTTTTCCTCATCGTTCTGTCCATTCTGACATTATAACATCAGATGGTTGTATCTAGTATTTGGAAAGTCAACAACTTTCTAAATTTACATCACCTGGATGAATGCATGACTAAATTCTTATCTCTCCTCACCTTATTGCACAAACACTGAGATTCTCTCATCTTCATTTTGTCAAGTTATCTTCCATTCTGCATCTCCTGGCAGCACATGCTTGCACAGTCATAGTACCTCTCAAATCTGTCAGCTATCTCTCCCAGTTATTTTCCTATGCTATACATGGTAATGTACTACATTATGGTCATGCTCTCCTCTCCTTAGAGGAAACTAGAACTCAGTAGTGCTTCCTCAGAATGATGTATTGCCATTTTGGCACAGTTCTATACCACTCAGCCTTACTCCTCTGTTGATTTCCTACCACTGAGATGTAAGGAAGGCCTTGGAGGCTGTCATCACCTAAAATTACAGAAAGAAATAGGGTACAAGTCTCCCTCTGAAGCGCCAAACTTCTGGAGAGTTATCTATTATCCCTGTGGATTTTAATGCCAGGATTGAAGTAGGACTTGCAAACATCTTTCACAGTAGTCCTTATGAGAATCTTTTCCACTCTTCCTTACAATATTTTCTGATAACAAAATTTAGAAGTTATTTGTATACTTGTGTGAGTGTGTCTGTGGATTTTTAAAAATCTCTTTCATGTGTATCTATATGTGTGTGTTTGTGGATCTTTAAATGTACCTTTCGTGTGTGTGTGTGTGTGTGTGTGTGTGTGTGTGTGTGTGTGACAGAGAATGGGAAATAAAGCTGTCAGATTCTGCTTCCTCCCACATATTAATTTATAACCTATATTTTACCTGGATCACAGCCAGATCAATTAATTAATTAACTGTCTGAAACAAGATATTTTCTATTTTAATTTTTTTGTTTTGACTTTTATTTTACTTTTCAGTTTTTTATTTAAATTCGTTAACATACAGGGGAAATTTTGGTTTCAGGAGTAGAATTCAGCGGTTCATCACTTACATATAACACCTAGTGTTCATCACAACAAATGCCCTCTTTCATACTCATCACCCATTTAGCCTATCTCCAACCCATTTCTATCCATCAACCCTCAGTTTGTTCTCTATCCTTAAGAGACTTGTATAGTTTGTTTCCCTCTCTCTTTTTCCCCCTTACCATATGTTCATCTGTTTTGATTCTTAAATTTCACATATCAGTGAAATTTATCTTTCTCTGACTGACTTGTTTCACTTAGTATAATACACTCTAGCTCCATTCAAGTCATTGCAAATGGCAAGATTTCACTCCTTTGAATAGCTGAGTAATATTCTGTTGCATATGTATCACCTTTTCTATATTCATTCACCAGTGGATGGACATTTGGGCTCTCTCCATAGTCTGGCTATTTATTGTTGATAATGCTGACAAAAACATTAGGGTGAGGTATCCCTTTGAATCTGTATTTTTGTATCCTGTGGGTAAATATCTCATAGTGCAATTGATGGATCATAGGGTAGTTCTATTTTTAACATTTTGAGGAACCTCCCTTTTGTTTTCCAGAGTGGCTGCACCAATTTGCATTTCCATTAACAGTGCAAAAGTGTTCCCCATTCTCTGCATCTTCACCAACACATGTTCCCCTCCTCTGTACCCTCACCGACACCTGTTGTTTCTTGTGTTGTTATTTTTATCTATTGTAACAGATGTGATGTGGTATCTCATTGTGGTTTTAATATGTATTTCCCTGATGATGAGTGAGAATCTTTTCATGTGCCTGTTAGCCATCTGTATATCTTTAGAAAAGTAACTATTCATGTCTTCTGCCTATTTCTTAATTGGATTATTTGGGGGTTTTTTGGTGTTGAGTTTGATAAATTCTATATAGATTTTGGATCCTAACCATTTACCAGATATATCATTTGCAATATCTTCTCCCATTCTGTAGGCTTCCTTTTAGTTTTGTTGATTGTGTCCTTTACTATGCAGAGGCTTTTTATCTTGAGAAGTGGCAATAGTTCATTTTTGCTTTTCTTTCCCTTGCCTCTGGTACCGTGTCTATTAAGAAGTTGCTCTGGCCTTGGTCAAAGAGGTTGATGCCTATTTTCTACTCTAGTATTTTAATGGTTTCCTGGGTCACATTTAGATCTTTAATCTATTTTGAATTTATTTTCATGTACTGAGTAAGAAAGTGGTCCAGTTTCAACTACATGTTTTGCCCAGTTTTCCCATGACCGTTTGTGGTGGTGTTGAAGAGACTGTCTTTTGCCATTGAATAGTCTTCCCTGTTTTATCGAAGATGAGTTGACCATATAGTTTTGAGTCCATTTCTGGGTTTTCTGTTTTGTTCCATTGACCTATGTGTCTCTTTTTATGCCAGTATCATACTGTCTTGATGACTACAGCTTTGTAATATAGCTTGAAGTCAGAATAATGATGCCTCTAGCTTTGCTTTTCTTTTTTAAGGTTGCTTTGGCTATTTGGGATCTTTTGTGGTTTAATACAAATATTAGGATAGTTCTGACTCTGTGAAAATTCTGGTAGTATTTTGATAGGGACTGCATTAACTGTGTAGATCACTTTAGGTAGATTAGACAGTTTAACATTTCTTTTTCAAATCTATGACCATGGAATGTCTTTCCATGTTCGTGTCCTCTTCAATTAATTTCATAAATGTTCTATAATTTTCAGAGTACAGATATTTCACTTCTTTGGTTAGGTTTATTCCTAGTTATCTTATAGTTTTTGGAGCAACTGTGAATAGGATCGATTCTTAATTTCTTTTTTTGCTGCTTCATTATTGGTGTATAGAAATCTAACAAATTTCTGTACATTGATTTTATATACTAAAGCTTTGATGAATTCCTGTATTAGTTCTAGCAATTTTTAGTGGAGTCTTTTAGGCCTTCTACATAGAGTATCTTGTCATCTGCAAATAGTGAAAGTTTGACTTCTTCCTTGCCAATTTGTATGCCCTTTCTTTCCTTCTTTCTCTTTCTTTCTTTCTTTCTTTCTTTCTTTCTTTCTTTCTTTCTTTCTTTCTTTCTTTCTTTCTTTTTTTTTCTTTCTTTCTTTTTCTTTCTCTCTCTCTCTTTCTTTTTTTCTTTCTTTCTTTCTTTTTTTCTTTCTTTCTTTCGATTGGTAAGGCTAAGACTTCCAGTACTATGTTAAATAGGGATGGTGAGAGTGGACATCCCTGTTTTGTTCCTGGCCGTGGGGAAAATCTCAGTTTGTGCCCACTGATAATGATATTAGCTGTGGGTCATCCGTATATAGCCTTTATGATGTTGAGGTATGTTCCATCTTTACCTGCTTTGTTGAGAGAGCTATCAAGAATGGATGAGTATTTTGTCAAATGCTTTTTCTGCCTCTATTAAGAGAATATTATATTTCTTTTCATTTATTAATTTGGTGTATCACAGTGATTGATTTGCAAATATTGAACCACTTATGAAGCCCAAGATTAAATTCCTCTTGATTGTAGTGAGTAATCCTTGTAATGCACTGTTGGATTTGATTTGCTAGGATTTTGTTGAGAATATTTGCATCTATGTTCGTCAAAAATATAGGCCTGTAATTCTCCTTTTGAGTGAAGTCTTAGTTTTGGAGTCACGGTAATGGTGGCATTGTAGAACACATTTGGAAGTTTTCTTTCCATTTCTATTTTTTGGAACAGTTTGAGAAGAATAAGTATTAACTCTTCTTTAAATGTCTGGAAGAATTCCCCTGGGAAGCCATCTGGCCCTGGACTTTCCTTTGTTGGGAGATTTTTTATTGCTGCTTTAATTTCTTTGTTTGTTATGGTTCTGTTCCAATTTTCTGCTTCTATCTGTTTCAGTTTAGGTACTTTGCATGTTTCTAAGAATTTGTCTATTTCTTCTAGATTGCCCTGTTTGTTGGCATATAATTTTTCATAATAGTCTCTCCTAATTGTATTTCTGTGGTTCTGGTTGTGATCTCCTTTCATTTGTGATTTTATTTGGGTTCTTTATCTTTTCTTTTTGATAAGTCTGGCTTGGCGGTTATCAGTTTTATTAATTCTTTCAAAGAACCAGCTCTTGGTTTCATTGATCTGTTCTACTACTTTGTTTTGTTTTGTTTCTGTATCATTTATTTCTGCTATACTCTTTATTACTTCCTTTCTTCTGTTGGCTTTAGGTTTTATTTACTGTTCCTTTTCTATCTCCTGGAGGTGTAAGGTTAGGTTGTGTATTTGAGATTTTTTTTTTTTTATCCCTCAACTAGGACTGTGTTGCGATATACCTTCCTGTTAGGACTGCCTTTGCTGCACGCCTAAGTTTTTGGACTGTCATGTTATCATTTTCATTTACTTCCATGTAGTTTTGTTTTTATGTCTACTTTAATTCCTGGTTATTCCATTCATTCTTTAGTAGGATGTTCTTTAACATCATGTATTTGTGGTCTTTCCAATTTGTTGAATTTCTTGTGGTTAATTTCAAGGTTCATAGCATTGTGGTTTGAAATTATGCATGGTATGATCTCAATCGTATAGTACTCACTGAAGCTTGATTTGTGACCTCGGTATGTGATCTATTCTGGAGAATACTCCATGTACAGTCAAAGGAATGTGTATTGTGCCGCTTTAAGATGAAATGTTCTGAATATATCTGTTAAGTCCATCTGGCCCAGTGTGTCATTCAAAGCCACTGTTTCTTTGTTGATGTTCTGCTTAGATGATCTGTCCATTGCTAAATGAGATGTTAAATTACCTACTTTTATTATATTATTATCAATGAGTTTCTTTATGTTTGTCATTGTTTTATATATTTGTGTGCTCAGAAGTTGGATGGCATGAGTAATTACAATTGTTAGATCTTTTTGATGGATAGATCCATTACTTACAATCTCGGTTGTCTAATATAAGTATGTTACTTCAGCTTTCTATGGACATCCATTTCTTTGGACAATCCACAATAATTGTTCTCCATCTCTTCACTCTCAATCTGCATAAGTCTTTAGTTCTAAAGTGAGTCTTTTACAGGCAATATATAGTTGGGTCTTATTTTTGTATTTTTAATCCATTCTGTTATCCTATGTCTTTCATTGGGGTGTTTAGTCCATTTACCTTCAGAGTGATTATTAATAGATATAAATTTAGTATGTTTATGTTACCTGTAAAGTTGGTGTTTCTGGTTTTCTCTTGTACTTTCTGGCCTTTGTTGCCTCCTCCCCCACAAAGAGTCTCCTCTAATATTTGTTGCAGGGCTGGTTTAGTGGTCACAAACATCTTTAGTTTTTGTTTGGGAAACTATTAATGTCTCCTTTTACTCTAAATGACAACCTTGCAAGATAAAGTATTCTTGGCTGCATATTTTTCCACTCAGTATGTTAAATATATCATGCCATTCCATTCTGCTATATGGGGTTTCTGTGGACAGATCTATAATAAATCTGATCACTCTTTCCTTGTGGGTTAAGGGCATTTTTTCCTTGCTGATTTCAGGATTCTTTCATTATATGTGTATTTTGTGAATTTGACTATTACATATCTTGGCGATGGACAGCTTTTGTTGAATTTAATGGGAGTTCTCTGTTCCTCTTGGATTTCAATGTCTGTTTCCTTCCCTAATTTAGACAAGTTTTCAGCTAGGATTTCCTCAAATAAGCCTTATCCCACTTTTTCTTTCTCTTTTTCTTTGGAATGCTTATGAAAGAATGTGATTGTGCTTTAAGGGGTCGCTGAGTTCTCTAAGTCTACACGCATAATTCTTTACCTTCTCTTTCCCTCTTCTTTTCAGCTTCATTATTTTCCATATTTTTTTCTCTATATCACTGATTTTTTCCTTTGCTTTACTAATCTTTGTTGTCATAGCATCTTTAGCATTTACATCTTGGTTACAGAAGTTTTAATTTCAGCCTGAGTAGTTACCTCTGCAGTTAAGGATTCTCTAGCCTCTTCTATAGTTTTTTCAAGCCCATGATTAGCCCTGCCTCACCTCTGGAGCACCCACAACTCTCTTCTCCTCCAAATTAACTCTCTACAGCTCCTACCTTGTACAAAGTGGTTGTTTTTCTACTTGTATATGTTCAGTTTTGTTCTTTCAGTCCTCAGACCAATTTCTTGGATGTTCAGAAGGTTTTGATATTTATCTAGCTGTGTTTGAGGGATGAGGCAAGCTTAGGGTCCTCCTACTCCTCCACCGTCTTACCTCCTCCTCTCTGAAAGAAGCTATTTATTTGCTTTAAAAGCAAAAGTTACCATTTCCTCTATTTCTTCCTGACAGTTAGACATTGTCATATTTTAATGGATTACTCATATGTCTTCTCCCAGACTGGCGATGTTTTGAAAAAACTATAATTTCTTAAATTACACCCCCAGAAATGTCTTCATTGTTTCTGCCAATACATACAGAACAAGGTAAATGTCTTCTGGTATCATTCTTTCTGGAGTGCAAAGTACCACCAGTGAACGTCTTTTCACCTAACTTTCTGTGTGTCTGGTTTCAATTCCCTAAAACATTTATAAAAATTAATCTCAATACAAACCTCAACTGCTAATATTTGAGTTTTCAAAACAGGTAATAAGCAAATGTGAAGAGTATATGTCAGCAACATAAATAAGATCTTAGGGTAATCTAAGTTGCTAACTTGAAAAAAATTTGAAAGAAAATATAAAATTGAAAACATGAAAAAATGTTACAAAAGTAAGTAGTGCAAAGTAATAGCAATTTAAGAGTGGTTTTCTTGGACACTATTTCTATGAACTTTATAATCTCTTTCTTATAATAATTTTTGGCTTAGGTTACAGTATTATACACATTTACAAGGTCATCCTGATAATAAGTGGCAGTGTCAGAACTTCAACTCAAGTAGCTTACGTGTCAAAGTCTCAAACCAACAATATCAAACTACTTCTTTGTGTCATGTTTCTGGATAATATGCAAAATCCATTGCATATATATTTATATGCAAAATATTCAAACAGCTAAGCAATCCTATATAAAGTTCAGTAAATGCAAATTCCTATTCTTTTTAATCTCTGTGAAAAAGAAATATGTAAATGTTAATTATTAAGCCAGCATTTATTACATAGAATTGGACACTGATGCAGTCTATAAAATAGATTTTCTAGGTCATATTCTTTATATGTTAAATTTTTTAAACAAGATATCCTTAAAGGTGTCTTTAAGGATATTTTATTAGATAAAATTTGCCAAAACTGACAAGTTATTCCAATTTGAATAACTATAACTTGCCCTGTAGATGCTGTTATTACTCAATGAAAATATTATGTGTGATCTGTAATTTTAACATATTTTGATGAGCAATAGTGTATTGAGAATATTTTATGTGTATGACTATAAATTCTAACTAAAATATTCATATTTTTATAAATAATGAGTAATCAACAGGAATGTTTCATCAATGAAAATACATGATTTATTGATAAGGCTGTATAATTATGTGAATATCTGAAAAGCAGGTAATTGCTTACTTATAAGAAGTAAGACTATTGGGCCATGACACAATATTGTAATTGATATTATTATATCATTATTGTATCAAAAGACCACAGACCTTAAAAAAAGAAAGCCTAGATTTTTGTGCCTTTGAAAACATATAGCCATTTCACATTCATTTAATATAGAAGAAGAATAACATACTGCTAAATGCACTAGTATTATTATGCAACAAGGAAAATGTAGCTCCAAGTCTCCTTCTCGTAATCTCCATCCATAATACCACACTTTTCTATGGGCCCTCATGGATTCTAACTTCATTCATCTTCAGTTTCACCTAACCCCACATTCAGCAGAGGAAGCTCTAAGCAGCAAGATCATGTGCTTTAGGGATTTTGGTCAAAAGAGAACAGAAATTGGATAGAGTGTGTGGTTTCTGGATTTTATTTTTAGTTGTAAATCTTCTTTCCCCATTCTTTTTGAAGCCACTTGATCTTTTGTTAACAATAGCAACAACAGCAACAACAAAAACTAGATCATTACTGTATCTATAATATTTTCCTTTTCTTCTTTGTCTTTATGAAAAGTCATACTTGTAAGGACCTTTTGCTCCAAACCTCCAATAGTGTAAACAAACTATTGTATTGCATTTACTCAAGCAAAACAGAAGCCTAGAAAAGCAACTGGGTGTCATTAAATACAAGAGAAGACTTTAAGCTTCATGAAATATAAACTTGGCATATAATATATATAAAATATAAATGTTTAGACTTTTGGCTAATAATTTGTGGTAGGACAAGACATGCCATGAATACACATACATTCGCACACATGCACACATACACATATTTGTAGTGTGAATATATCTTCTGAGTAAATGGTCAAATGCAACTTAGAATGTGTTCAATACAATCCCTAAACTTCTGTTTTGTTATGAGAACTTGAGTATTGATTTCCAATCATAGAAAACTTTCTTTGATTCAGAACATCAACATTTCTTACCTCTGTCAAAGTTACAACTGTAATGTCTCTGAGAACTGCTGCTCTTTAGACATCACCATCCATGCGATTTGACGGGCAGCAAAGGGTAGTAGTCAATGAATATTAGGATATGGAAAGACCCAGAAATATAGATTGTGAAGTCACAGTATTTTTTTTAACTAGAATATGTCAAGAATGGTATCCCTGCTCCATTAGCAAACTTTCAATGTGGTGATATTAGATTCTTGGGAAACAAAGGTGCTGTAGTGTCTTGTTAGAAATTATTAAACGCATCAAAAATACAAGTGCCAATACTAGTTATGAATTTTAACTTTTTATATGGAATATTTGTTTCTAATTCTTGATAATTTTAGAAAAATTCTGATAAATTTTTCTGAATTCATTGGTAGTATAATAAAGCATTAAGAAGTAATTGAAGGGAAGACATAAAACACATGTATAAGAGGCCATTTCTTTCTGTGTGAATGCTTAGCACTACACACAAGATAAAGGACCAATGTTTTGTTTTTACCTTAAGGTGTTTTTTTTTTTAAATGTTTATTTATTTATTTTGAGAGAGAAACAGAGATCCTGAGTTGAGAAGGATCAGAGAGAGAAGAAGAGAGACTCCTCAGAAGACTCTGCACTGTCATTACAGTGGGCTTGATCCCACTAACCATTGAGATCATGACCTGACCTGAAATCAAGAGTCAGATGCTTAACCAACTGAGCCACACAGGCACCCCTGAATTCATTCAGTGGCTTTGAATTAATCATTATGTTCAGTGAAAACTTTTTCTCACTGTATACATTCAGCTAATTCTTAAGAGAATTCCCATGGACCCAAATTATTTTAAGCTACCTAAAAGGGAACAAGCTCAGTTATATAAACTACTGAAACAGTTTAAGATTTGACACAGGGAAAATGTATCTAAAATAACCTCCTTATCTCATATGATCAGCTGTGAAGTTTTATTATTTCAATTTTGAAAAAGTTTATGACTGAATATTTCTCTTTAAACTGTTAATGACTCCCTTGGAGATCCCTTATGGTTTTCTGCCAACAGCATAGTTCATTTAAGATAAACTCATATCTTGCTGGAAAGCTCGTACAAACCCAGCAATAATTCTGGAATGAAGTCAAGGATAGGTGTTACAGAAAGCAGACCTAAGTTTTAGGAAGAAAAGCAATAAAACTGCCTACAAAACTATAAAGGCAACAAGCATATTTTGCCTAAATGCACAGATTTGTCCAAAATTTGCTGTGCTCAAAAGAAAAGGAAACAACCAAGTTTGAAAGTCTTGTGTGAAGAACAAAGGGCTCTACAAAAATGTGGAAAAACAGAAATGGATGAGTTCAGTCAGAAAACTTTTAACTTTGGTTCAGTAAAGACAAGGGTAAGAAGGCAAATGGTCAAAATGCTTAAGATATTTTATATTGTAGAAGAACACAGGTTTCCTTGCTAAATAATAGCATAGTAAGATCAAAGAGAGCAATTTGAAGAAAGATTAAAGTACATTAAAGACAAATAAAAGGAAATGTGGCTTCATACAATATGTAGAAAATTTTGTAAAATTTTTAACAAATTATATCAAGTGTGCACAGACAGGACATTTGAATTACATAAAAGAATTGGAACAAAATTTGAATAATAGGGCACTAATCTTCCAACTACTATAATCTGTGACAAACCGAAACTTTATGTTTCCACCCAGGTTGGTTAACTAAATATCCTCACTCATTTCTCAGAGAACCCTAAGTGCAGTTGACCCTTGAACAATAGGAGTATGAGGCGTGCTGACCCCTAAAGAGTCAAATATACATATATAACTTTGACTCGTCCAAAACTTAACAGCCTGCTGTTAACTGCAAGCCTTACTGATAATATGGTAATTTAAACATATTTTGTGTATTATTATGTTATATAATGTATTCTTACAATAGTGTAAGCTAGAGAAAATGAAAATGCTATTAAGAGAATTATAAGGAACACACAATACATTTAGAGTACTGTTCAACATTCATTTTTTTAAAAATCTATGTATTAGTAGACCCAGGTAGTTCAGACGTGCATTGTTGAAGAATCAATTGTAATAGTATTTTTGGCTGTGAGAACCATGTTTGGATCAGAATCAATTGTTATGACTCCAAGATCCAATCATGTGAGGAGATGCTAAAGTGTATTTAGCAATTCATAAATATAAGGACTAAAAAGGAATGTGTTGTAAGTCCAAACATTTGTGAAATTAATCCTGGAATGTTAGAAGCAGAGGCAATCAAGACTTGAAAGAATAATAAGTAAGTAAGTAAGTAAATATGTAAATAAATAAATAAATAAAATTAAGCACTGCCTTAAAACAGCAAGTCATAGACTTATAAACTCAGTAGCCTTGCGAGTTTAGACACCAGTTCCTTATTGGTGCCATAACAAATTAAATTATTACGTATTTAATGCATTATAACATCACAAATTTATTCTCTTACCATTCTGGAGGTCAGAAGTACTAAACTGGTTTCACTGGGGCAAAATCTAAATATCAACAAGGCTGGTTTCCTCTAGAGGCTTTGATGAGAGATGCTGTTTGCCTACTTTTCTCAGCTTTGAGTGGCTGTCTGCATTCCTTCACTGGTGGCCCCTTTTCCATCTTCAAAGTTCATCAGTCCAATCTCTGTGTATGTTACTATGTCCTCCTTGTTTCTGACTTTGACCTTCCTGCATCCCTCCTACATGGACCCTTGTGATTACGTCAGATCCACCAGGGGTAATAGACAATCTCTCCATTTCAAGATCCTCTACTTAAAAGGACATTTGTGAAGTCCTTTTCATACCATATAAGATAACATTAATGGGCTCAAAGAGTTAAGATGTGGACATATTTTGGGGACAGTTTCAGCCTTTAACATCCCAATATATAAACAAGCATATATATACTAGTGAGTTCACAAGTTTGTATTATTTTTTGAGAGGGGGAGAGAGAAAAAGAGAGAATGAGCATGAGCAAGGGAGGGGCAAAGGTAGAGGGCAAGAAAGCATCCCAGACAGTTTCCACACCCAGGAAGGAGCCCAATGGGGGCTCCATCTCAATCATGAGATCATGACCTGAGCCAAAAAAAGGGTCAGATGCTTAACTGACTTAGTAACCCAGGAACCCTGTAAGTTCATATTTTTAATAGCTTGATGCAATTTGTTGAGAATTTAGCTGAATACTACTAAACACTGCATTGAAGCTTACTTTTTGAGAAACAATGAACACGTATTTTCAAAATTTCAACAGTCACAAAATGGTATTAATGAAGAAAGTTAGAAAGATATGTATAAGTTTAGGAAGAAATTACATTGGCCTAGTGATCTGCTCCAAGATATTTTTTATATTGCATAACCTTAGAAAAAGAGGGGATAAAACTTTTACTTGTCTTTCTTTTTTCAGTGAATTCCAAAATTAAGGGCTCAGGGATTACAAGGATAAAAATCAGGCATTGCATATGAAAATAGATTTTTCTCTATTTGTTGCTAATGAAGTCCTAAAAGCTCTTAGAGAACAAACTAAAGAGAAACCCATAGGGGAAACATTTCAGAGAATTCATCTGGGATATCAACAGAATAGTTGATGAGGTCAAATTTTGGTTCACCATGACGACACCAAAAAGACACTATCAATTCTCTCACTGCTATTGTGGTCTTTTCAGATATAAATTGAGCTTGAATTAATTATTGCCAAATTCTTTAGAAAAATGCTATGCTCATGATCTAATCATATAAGGTTAAGAATCCCCTTCAAAAGAAAGCATGCAAATAAAATAAACACTATAACTATTTTTGTGTGTGGTTACTTTGATATCTATTATCTAATGACATGGAATGACATACCAATGACAAGAACAACAACAAAAACTATGTTTTTGACTGCACTATGAGACTGCAGTGACAGAGACAATAGTTTACCTATGGAATGGGTGGCTAGGCCTTATTCTTGGCTGGGATAGTTCACATATCCTCCTGTCAGTAGATCGAAGCTGGCATTGGCTGGAGAAACTAGCGTATTGATATTACTTACCATCTGCAGACTTGCCTGGGTATGTTCTCAAAGTGATGACAGAGACACAAGAAACAAAGCAGCAACATGCAAGTATTCTCGTATTGGGCCAGCTAATATTGAATTTCCAAAGCAAGTCTCAAGGCTAAACCTGGAATCCAAATTTAAAAAATGCAATCAAATTATGGGCCATTAACTCAAACAATATAGAATATCTCAAATTGAGAAAATTTGATTGAACAAATTTGAATATTTTCCCTAATAAGTTCATAGAAATGCCAATTTTTATAAAACAAGTATTTGGGAAAATGTTTAATAAGCACATGTATAAGACAAAAGAATCTCTTCTTGGTAAACAATCTACATGGAGTTCTAGTAATTCATGAAACATAACATGATAAAATAAAATTTTCCTCTATTTCATTTTAACAAAGCATTACCCTTACATTGAATCTAATAACATATTTTCAAATTTTAAATTGCCCTAATAATTCCTTCAATATTAAAAAAGTCATGTGTTTATTGAGGATATTACTAAACCAATAAATAACTTTTTGCTTTCTTGTTTGCTTGAAAACAAAATAAGTTAAATATGATTATTGATTATTCTTGTTTTGCAAATGGTTAATTTTTTTGTAGCTGGTATATTTAAATAAAACCTCTTCAAAGGCTTTCATGACTGCATATAATGAAAATTTCAGAGTTCTGTTTTCTTAAATACTGTGTTTATTATGCATTCCTTATTTTTTTTCTGAAAAACTTATCTTTATTTTTTCCATTTCCCAAGTACATATTAAATATTTCCCTGTTCAAAATTGTGGGTATACAGCAAAGAATAAAGTTCTTGCTTTTGTTAAGTTTATATTATAGGCTTCTTCCAATTTATGGGCCTATTTACTTTGTTTCTATTTTTATTTTAGTTCTCAAAGATTGTCCTGTGTGTGCTTACATATACGTGTGTGTGTGCATGTGCACATGAATGTGTGTACTTAAAATGTTTACTTTTCTTTCTAAAACCTGGCCTTAATTCAAAACATGTTTTTGAATTTGGTTTAGTTAGTTGAAGTTATTTTGCTTGTGTCTTAAATTTTAATTGTTTTTCAAATATTATGCACTGTTACATTAGGCAAAGGGGAGAATAAATATTTCAACTCATGAGCAGGTAGGTATATATGTGTGTAGGGGGTGTTTATTGCATTTCGCACTCAAATTCTATATAAGTTAAAATCCCTTTGTGAGGTAGGAACATGAAAAAAAATTCACTTACTTTGTGTGAAAAACCTCAGTTTAAGTTAATATATTAGAGTTATTATATATTTTCCTCGGGTAATACATTTACCAGACATTTAGAAGCCAGAATGGACTAGCTTTGTAACATTACTGCAGCCTAAGCTTCCTTCCTTCCATTTGTAACTGCTTTATTTTAGCACAAAACTATTTGTAAAAACTAACAGTGGGGTAGTACTGGCTATACTGTGCTCTTCGCAACACTAACCAATTTCCCATCTTTGTCAAAGGGGTGAATAAAAATATGTCAATATTGCTAAAAAGCCACTTATACCTGAAAGAATCTGTGCATCTTTTGGTAGAGCTGACAGCAGCCACAAGCTTTATATAAATGACATTAAAGTCCTTTTATGGTCCCTTTTATTTTCTGTGACTCTGTTGTTAAGATCTATAACTCTGCTGTTTGAAAACCCACCTTCCTATCTATTGAATGCTGGTTGACAGATAAATTGCTATTGTTCTTTATCAATGAAATAAGCTGCCTTTTAGTTTCTTAAACCTAGCCTTTGACACTAGGTTTCAAGGTTGTTGCTTTTTATTATTATTACTTTTTAAAACAGGCAGATTTTGGAAGAATTTCTCTCGTGTTTTTTTTCTAAAAGCTATTCTTAGCACAGATATTGGTTTCACAGAAGTTCCATATTATGTTATATTTTATTGAATAAGGTTGAATAATGTATTGCCCTCAAGATGGTTGTATTGTGGTAAAAACATTCTATTTTCTCACACCTTTGTAACGTGATCTACTCAATCCTTCAAAAAGAAACGAGAAATGCAGAGGAAAGGTAAGACCCCAGGAAACCAAACTCTAAGGTCTCCATTGTATAATTATCCCTCAAACACTCCTAAAAGCTCTGAAAAGAACTTTATTTAAACATACAGGCCACAAAAACCTGAACTATCTGCAAAATTGGAATAAGAGAAATCATACCCATAGAGATGTTGGGTGATTGAATAAGAATAACCTCAGTAATCTTTGCAAAAACTGCTTGAGTTCTTCTGGAAAAAAAGAAAAAAGAGTGTCATTTATTTTTGTGATGCTATTATGAAGGCCTGGGCTTGGGGAGTTGATAACTATTTAGAAGGTAGTTCACAAATACTATTCAAAAATAGTTCTTGAATTCCGTTTTATCATCAGTCCAAGCACTGAAACCATTTTTCTAAGTCATTCCTGTTTTGTGTCAGTGAGTTTTATTTTTTTCTTTCTTCCAAGTTTTATTTAAATCCCAGTTAACGTACAGTGTAATACTAGTTTTATGTATAATATTAAATAATTAATCACTTATATACAACGCCTGAAATTCATCACAACAAGCACCCTCCTTAATACTCATCACCCATTTAACCCACTCCCCTGTCCACCTCTCCTTGGGCAACCTCAATGTGCTCTCTATAGTTAAGAGTCTGTTTCTTGGTTTGCATTTTTCCCCCACTGTGTTCATCTTTTACATTTCTTAAATTCCACCTATGAGTGAAATCATATGGCATTTGTCTTTGACTGACTTCTTTCACTTAACCTAATATACTCTAACTCCATCCATGTCCTTGTAAATGGAAAGATTTCATTCTTTTGGATGGCTGTGTAATATTCCATTATGTATGATATTAGCTATGTTTTTTTTAAAAAATGTTTATTATTCATTTTGAGAGAGACAGAGAGAGCAAACAGAGCAGGGGAGGGGCAGAAAGAGGGAGAGACAGAGAATCTCAAGCAGGTTCCACTCTGTCAGCACAGAACTGGACATGGCCTCAATCTCACAACTGTGAGATCATGACCTGAGATGAAACCAATAATACTGCTGATAATGCTGCTATAATCATAAGGGTGCATGTGTCCCTTCAAATCAGTATTTTTGTATTCTCTGGGTAAATACCTAGTAGTGCAATTGCTGGATCACAGGGAAGTTCTATTTTTAACTTTTTGAGGAAACTCCATCTGTTTTCCGGAGTGGCTGCACCAGTTTTCATCCCCAGCAAGAGGATTCCCCTTTCTCCGAATCCTTATCAACACTTGCTGTTTGTGTTTTTGATTTTAGCCATTTTGACAGGTGTGAAGTGATATCTCATTGTGGTTTGATTTGTATTTTCCTGATAATGAGTGCTGTTGAGCGTCTTTACATGTGTGTGAGTCATCTATCTGTAGGTCTTTAGAAAAATGTCTATTCATATCTTCTGTCCAGTTTTTAACCAGATTATTTGCTTTTTGGGTGTTGAGTTTTATAAGTTCTTTATATATTTTGGTTACAATACTTAATGAATATGTAATTTGCAAATATCTTCTCCTATTGGAATTGATTTTTAGTTTTTTTCCTCCATTTCCTTTGCTGTGCAGAAGACTTTTATTTCAAAAACCCACAGCTAATATCATCCTCAATGTTTCCCTATGGTCAGGAATAAGACAGAGGTGTCCACTCTTCACATTGTTACTTAACATATTAAATATGTCTGGAAGTCTTAGATTCAGTGAGCAGACAAGAAAAAGAAATAAAAGACACCTAAATGGGCAAGAAAGAAGTCAAACTTTTACTATTTGCAGATGTCATGGTAATCTATGTAGAAAACCCAAAAGATTCCACAAAAAATTGCTGGAACTGATACACAAATTAAGTAAATTCACAAGATATAAAATCAGTGCAGAGAAATCTTTTGCATTTCTATACACCAATAATGAAAGAACAGAAAGAGAAGTCAAGGAATCAATTCCATTTACAATTGGATCAAAAAACATAAGGTACCTAAGAATAAACCTAACCAAAGGTAAAAAAAAATCTATATTCTGAAAACTATAAAACCCTGATAAAAATTTTTAAGTTAATTATTTATTTATTTTGAGAGAGAGAGAGAGAACCTGCAGACGAGAGGCAGAGAGAGAAGGGGACAGAAGATCTGAAATGGATTCTGTGCTGACATCAGAGAGCTCGATGTGGGGCTGGAACTCACTAACCGTGGTATCATGACCTGAGGTGAAGTTGGACACTTAACCAACTGAGGCAGTCAGGGGTACCCTGATGAAAGAAATTGATGAGGACTCACACAAAAAAATGGAAAACCATTTCATGCCCATGGATTGAAAAAATATATATTGTTAAAATGTCTCTACTGACCAAAGCGATTTTCATATTTAAAGAAATCCCTATCAAAATGCCACAAGATTTTTATTTGCAAAGCTAGAACAAAGGATCCTAAAATTTGTATGGGACCACAAAAAAACTCCAAATGGCCAAAAAATCTTGAAGAAGAAAAGCAAAGCTGGAGGTATCATAATTTTAGACTTCAAGTTATACCATAAAGCTCTAGTGATCAAGACAGTATAGTACTGGCTCAAAAATACACACATAGGCCAATGGAACAGAATTAAAAAAAAAACCACACAAATGGATGTACAAATATATGTCAACTAATCTTTGACAAAGCAGTAAAGAATATCTAATGGGATAAAGACAGTCTTTTCAACAAATTGTGTTGGAAAAAACAAACAGCAACATGCAAAAGAATGTAGCTGGACCACTTTTTTTATACTACACACAAAAATAAATTAAAATGGATGAAAGATCTAAATGTGAGACAGGAAACTATCACATTCTAGAGGAGAACACAGGCAGTAAGCCTTTTGACATGAGCCATAGCAATTTCTTACTATACGTGTCTCCTGAGGCAAGTGAAACAAAAGCAAAAAGAAACTATTGCCAGAGAGCTTTCAAATGATGGGGCTTAAAAGCATTACATATTAATCATATATCTTTGGGTGTTTTTAAAGGAAAAAAAACTGCAAATATAATGAACTGAAGGGGAGGTCACAGTCCACTTTATATGCATTAACTGCCACCACAAAGAAGGGAGATCTTTGTATAAATTTCATGTGAAATTATGGCTGGCCATAAACTGTATTTTAACTCAGGTCTTCATTATAATCTATCCCCTTCTTAGTACAAAAAGAAAACAATAAATAGATCAACTGACATCTTTAGACACAAAGTATAAGAATATTTACACAGGTCTTTGTATCATTCTATTATTAGATACATCGAGAACATATTTGGAAAAAGTAAAATTTAAGGCTGAAGAGAGGGTAAGTTTGCTGATAAAGATGAGAGTTAATTGTAACTGATAAACAAGGGAGTGGGAGCTGCCAAAGTGTAAAAATAAAATCTCACAACTAATAAGAGACTACATGTCCCTAAGGTGTTCATTGTGGAAAGTAGGACTAGTCAATCAAATTAATTTTGGCTTTCTAAAAATATAAACACTTGAAATAAAAATTTCAATTTAATTCAAGATTTTCTTCAAAAAACAAACTCTGAAATTTCACATTTTCAGGTATTTAAGAAGTTGTTTTTACTCTATTTTAAATATGCTGCTTTGACTTTGGAGAAGTTCTTCCATTAAGGAATCTAGCATATTTAGAGTTGCAAATAATTATGTTTCTGCCAAAGCATGCAAAGGGACAGCGTTCTGAACAGTGCATTACATTGCTTCATGGTAACTGAAAGTCACAGAATGTCCAGCATAGTATCTTCTAGAAACACAACATTTGTTAGACATAAGATTGAAAGGAAAAAGGAAATGAGTACATATTCTCCCAGGGAATTAGGGCATCTGCAATACAGCCTGAGAGAAAGATAAACAATTGCAGAGCCTGAAAAATTTTTTTCTGACAAGCATATGATGAAATAGAAGAAAGTTTGTTGAGGTCAAAGAGCCAATACCTCTTCAACAAAATCAAACAACACAGAAAATGTTTAGGCTACCATGATTCTGGATTTAGCTGATTAACTTTCTAATTTTTTTTTAAATGTTTATTTATTTTTGAGAGAGGGACAGTGTGAGTGGTGGAAGGGCAGAGAGAGACAGAGAGAGACAGAAAGACAGAATCTGAAACAGGCTCCAGGCTCCGAGCTGTCAGCACAGAGCCTGACGCGGGGCTCAAACTTGGGAACAGTGAGATCATGACTTAGGCTGAAGATGGACATTTAACCGACTGAGCTACCCAGGTGCCCCAACTCTCTAATTTTTAAACCAATTTAACAATCTTATTAAACCAACTTAACAATTTTGTCCTGGAGGTAAGTACTGAATTACATTTGATCCTAAGAACTCCTGTAAGAATTCCCGGACTTATCCGTAATTCATTCTGAACTACCTAGCCTCTCAAGGTCATTCATCCTCTTGTTGAATATGGAAAATCTATGAATCTGTGAAACCATGGGTTGATGCCAATCTGATCTTTTTGAGCTGGATGTCTAAGCTGAGCTGTGTAAATTCTGGACAGAGCATCTATGTAGATAATCCCAACTCAATTTACTCATTTAACAAATCTCATTAATCAGGAACTTTGAGGGCTTAGGTTTCAATTCATATGACACTGAAAATGCCACACTTGGACAACTGAGCATTTATTGCTGTTACAGGGTTCTACCAAGCACTCTTCATATTAGTCATTCTTTTATGTAATAAAAAAATCACAAATTACAGAGGATTATAATATATATATGTATATATATATACATACACACATCCTCCTTTGTATAAGATTGTGTGTGAAATTTAAGCCACTCATACTATCTTGTCTTTTTTAAATTCTTTATAAATATTGGAAAACATATTAAATATAATTCTAAGTGAAGCAGGATCTTAGATATGTTTGTGATTTGCATAATGTGATAATCACATCAGTGATTTTGGCTTTATATCTCCTGGTCATGTTTTTATGTTCAGCTTATTTAGACACAACAGAAATCAGTAGGGTGCAGTCACCTCCAAGGGCCTTTAATAAGATTGATATTCATTATATTTCCCAAATTCATTTATCTTGAGGGGATTTTATCTTTGTTATGATAAGTGGACAGTTGCTTTGTAGAATTTCTTTTATTTAGCTATGATTATCATCGTTTCCCTTTTTCTAGAATAGACAGACAAGGACTTGAAATTAATCATCTAAAGCAAAAGTGAACACACCATTTTCCAGTTAAAACAGTACTGCAGCACTTGCTGATAACTGCAAGATTTTTACAATTATGACACCAGGTGTATACAGGAAAAGTAGTGTTTCTGAACTTTGGGGCACTGCTGGTTTTTTAAAGTAGGTGAAGCATATTCCTTAAAGCCTAGTTTTTACTCTGCATTTTTTTAATTAAAAAATATTTTCATAGAAATTTCCAGGTTATTAGACCACTCTTTCCTCAATAAGCCTCATTTCTGAAATTGCAATTTTAATGTATTAGAAACTTCTTCACTCATACCTATTTCCATGCTTTCTCCCGATACTTATCCTTTCATTCTTATCTCAATATTTACTTATATTGACATTTGGTAGATGACATTTCAATTGATATCATGGGGCTAATAAAGCACTAAATACTTTTTAAACATATTATTAAAACTAAGAACACTATCTTTGAACAACATCACCAAGCAGGTAAACATAGTAATTCAAAAATAGTTTTTAGAAACACCTGTCACTACTTTCAAATTTCCATAATTTCCAGTGGTGTAAATAGCCTCTGAGTGGAAGCTGATATTGTAATGCTACTTCTCAGCAGTAGCTCTAGACTAATGATGTGAGAAAGACATAGAGTATGCAGAAACTATTTGAATGCATTAAGCCACTTTGGAATAAAATAGAAAAAGACCAAATAATAGAACTCTTCTATTGCAGACTTGGAAATGCCTTCCAAAACTATTCTGATATTTTACCACTTCTTTTACAGGTACTTTAAAGTTATATTTGAATTCTTATTGAAAAGCTGTGTGTATAGCAAACATGTATATTGAATCATGCCTTCCATTCATATTATTAACGGTGCATTTTACAAAATACATTTCTATCTGTCAAAGCTGCTGGTTTGAATACACAATTAAAACCAATCTAGGCAAAAAATGTTTTGGAACTAGATTTGTTGTGGTGATGATTTCAAAATATATATAAATATTAAATTATTATGGTGTACAACTGAAAATGTTAAAATGTCATATGTCCATTATACCTCAACTTATATTTTAAAAAAAGGCATATTCACACACACACACACACACACACACACACACACACAATTTAGGGAACCACAGGTTTATCTCAGAAAATGTCCTAATTTTGCCAGTATAAAAACTAGCAACTGTGACCAGAACTGTTAATGTTATATTCACTGTTTGTTCACTCTAAAATAGAAGAGTTATTTTCAACATCATTGTCAGTTCTTATAAGCTCCATTAACTATTCTGCCATACTCTATCTCCTTATCCGTTTCATCTAGTTTTATATCAACATATGTCACATATTTATTTTCTGTATCCTTCCAATAAAATCAAAGTTCAAAAAAGTAGGGCATTTGATGATAATTACTGTACATATCATGATGCCTAGAAAATAATATTTGAATTAATAAATCAATTCCCTGGTTAAAGAAATAGATTCAGAAATCAATACTTATGTAGAAGAATTACTTGACAATTATTTCTTATTATATTATTTTATATAAAAATGTAGTGCTTTCTATAAAAAGGTTAATTTTATATACAGAACTGCTATTTACTACTAACTTTAAAGATATTTTCCCCTTTCCAAGTCACCAAAAACAATGGTGAAGTTATGGGCATGAAGCAGCACACATCCGTGACCACTTGAAGTGTTCACTGGATAAAAATTATAGACCTAGGATTAGTAGTAGGGATCCCATTCTTGACAATAACAGTCTGGCAAATCAGAAATTGAGCTCTGGGAGAGTGACCTCTAACACTGACATTCATGCATTTTAAGTGGCACAAATGGGAAGCATTGACTTTTTGAGCTGGGTAAAGATACAGGAGCAATACTGGTGTGGTAGGAACTTGACTTCCCACATCCTGCCTACTGAAGATATGGTTGGCATAGCACCCCTCCTGTGTTTTTGATCAGAAGTGGTGCACTGTGGATATTCTGGCAAAGTAGTGGTAGAATTTTCCACATCTCCTTATCTCTTGGCATAACTGGAGATAAAGTGTGGGGTTTAGGTACCAGCGTTTATGTGTCATGGTGGACCAAGACTAGATGGTTTCCTTGGAGCTTTGTAAAAAACGTGTTCCTTTTCTTAGAGTCAAAGCTATAGGGAATGAATTTTGCATACATTAAAACTTAACACTAAGTAAAATATAAAATGGTGATCTTACAACCCAAAACATAAAGAATGCAGGTCGTGGAAGAGAGATGGTTTGAAATAGAATCATAAAATAGAATATGAGAATTTTTCCAAATATTACATCTATGTATGGAAAGAACTTTATAGAACTGTTTTCCAGACTGGTATAACTCCTAACAATTTGTAGTAAATTATTATTATTTTGTAAGAATGAAAAAAATTTTCTGATTTTTAATAATGAAAAACATTTTGATCAACATTGCTAGAAGAAATAAAAATTACATATTTCTCTTTTCTCTACAGAAAATAATATCATATCTAATCAGAGTAGTAAAAATCTATTTTAGAGATATAGAAAACTATTCAATGATCCAAATATCTTACTTTTATGGATTTTGTGAGGACTGTAGTGTTATTTCTTTAACATTTATAATTTATTGTGACATATCACCTTATTTTAAATAAATACTCATATTTATATCTAATTTTGTAAATTATATTCTGTATTAATTTTTCCTAAGGAGACCTCTAAAACCTGAATTTAATCCTGTTAAAATATTTTAAATGATGATTTCAATTTATTTATGGCTAAAATTATTTCCTACTTGCTTTTAATAAAACTTCCTTTTGTTAACATGTGTATCACATTTCAAAAAATAAGGCTAAGTGGACACTTTAATATTTTATTCAATAACTTTTTAATCTCTTTATACCCCAACAGAGTGCAATATCTCTTAATGCACAATCACCTGGAAATTGAACCTGTAGTTTCCTATTTCATCTAAGATAAGGAATAGGGCTGTCATATATATATCACCTTCAACCTGCCTTAGCATAAAGGATAAAGGTTATATCCTCTTGGAAATGAAAATGTCAAAAATCAAAAAGAGATTTCTATAAATGGGCAATCTATAGTAGTGAAATTCACATAATAGAATAATAAACAGATCTGATTTTGAAATCATCACTGAAAAGGCATATAATATGGTATAAATTTCAGAAGAATAATACAGAGGGACAACACATTGAATTCATTAATACAGGAACAATTTATTCAATGAATTATCATTTAAAATCCATAGACATGATTTTCTTCTTCTGTATATACTTTTGGTTAAAAGCAGAAGTATAAAAATGACTACAAAAAAAATTGAATTCCTGATTAACAGCAAACCATCAGCTATTGTTTATCTAAGAATGTCACAACAAACTGCAATTATTTTTCTATTTTAATGTTTGTTTTGTTTTGTTTGAGAGAAAGGCAAGAGAGAAGGGCAGAGGGAGAAAAAGAAAGAGAGGAGAGAGAGAATCTTAAGCAGCCTCCATGGTCAGCAAGGAGCTGATTTGGGATTTGATCTCATGAACGATGAAATAATGACCTGAGCCTATAGCACATTTATTACTTGTGTTCCAACTACAGCAGAAATAAAGAAAACTATTAATACTTGTTACGTGTTACCATATTTGCTAGGATTTTTTTTTTCTCCTATGACATATAAAGGATCCTATTTTCCCAAGCAGCATTATGTTATGAGATCAGACAGCTTAATATTAAGACAAATTCCTTTTGGATTCTCTAAGCTACTAACTGGAACTAATTCTTCACCAATGAGCAGGAGAGTATTGATTATTTGGCACAAATGGCTAAACTAGAGGATTTAGATCTGTAGAGATGTCCTGGAAAATAAATTCATGAAAGCATTCCAAGAGCTTCCTTAAGATGAATTTTCTATTAGAAAATAGCCATAGACATTGTGAATATCAAGAACTGTCAATAAAAAGTAGCCAAGTAAAATTTTCCTGCTATGGGGTTACTCAAACTGGCCTACATAGGAGCCAGCTACTTTTGCAATCTACAAATTAAGTTTTTTCTATAATAAAACTATTAATTTAAATGTTCATTTTAGTCAGGAAAAGCCAATATAGAATTCATCTCAGTCCCTAAAAATAATTCTTTGACTGCCTGGAAATAAGACGTGACTGATTCCTGGATATCTCAACTGACCGTTATCCTGGAAATTTGAACGCGTTACCATTCTAAACTTCACAGAACACATACTGTCTTTTCTTTAAACGAGTGTTTGTTATTCTTGATATTTATCATTGGTAAAAATACCAATTTCAAAGTACAATATATCCCACAAAACCCTGTTTTACTTTGTTATATGATAATTTGAGACATGAAACTTTTAAAGTAAGTTTTATCATTTGAAATAGTTTTCCAATATTTCATTAACAGAAACCTCTAATCATAAAGAAGACAAAATTATATATCAAAAAACTTTAATCACTACGTGACAACCGAAAACTCCAACTTTACTACAACAGATAAGAATTTGTATACTTTTAATTAGGGCCATGTGTATTTTTGAGCTTTATTTTAGTAAAAAGATCAACATATAATTATGGATTTGAATATGTGCTTCTGAAGACATATTTTCCAATATAAATAGTATAGTAGTCACCCAAGTTCTTGATAACTGAATGTGTATTAATTTTACTCAAAAAAAAAAAAACAACCCTCAATAAGGGGTGGGGTGGGGGGCTCCTGGCTAGTTCAGTTGGTAGAGTGTATAACTCTTAATCTCAGTAATGTAAGATCAAGGCCCACATTAGGTAGTGAGATTACTTAAAAAAATAAAATCTTAAAAAAAATAAGGGAGGAAAAAAGTTTAAATATATATATATATATCAAATAAAAAGAGAAAGCTTGAAACAATATTTGAATTATGTCTCAACCCAGAGACTTAATTTTTCCTTGTAATCTTCTACAGAATATACATCTAATAATATATTTACCTATAAAACATTACCTTTCCAGGTACAATCTCAAATACATTGCAAGAAAATTATCTAGACTAAGATTAAATATTGGTAGATTCCAGTTTAAGTTTTTCATTTGAAGGACTAAACACAATACTTGATGTGTATTTATTTAAAATATTCAATAAAATATCTTTAAAAAACATTTAAAATTACTAACGAGCTACATGGTTGCAAAATTTCTTAAGTATTTCACATATATATACATATATACAAGTATATATAATTATATGTGTAGTTTTTCTCCTCTGTGTGTGTGTGTGTGTGTGTGTGTGTGCATGAACACACTTGGACACAAAACCACTTTGAATCTATAGGCATGCTTCCTAGCCCCCAAGTAAATAGTGCATCCCAGGGGAATGAATACCCAGCAGATGGCTACCTAAACATAGCACTCAAATAGCTGAGTAGTTTCTTTACATTGCCATCTGTCATGTAATCCTCTAAGAGACTGAAATCTTTTCAACTATAAAATATTTTGCCAAGATTTCACAATACCCATAGTCTAACTAACAGGTAAGAATTCTGTAATGGATGGAAAGTTTCTACAACATTTCTTAATATAACTTTTCTGAAAAAATTATTAATGTATTTAAAATTAATTAAATGTGTCACAACGTCAAGCTTTAGTAGAACAACTACATTTACATTTACATAGCCATCTGCTAGTATTTGCATAGTCATACCTCATGGGTTGCAAAAGCTTACTCCACAAAGATCACACTGTTTGTCAATATACTTGTATACCTGTCAATCAGTCCTTGTATCCAGAAAACAAATGTAAAGGAGAAGAGAAATCAACTCAGTTGTCTCAAAGTATCAGAAGTCATTGACAATTCCAGTCAATGGTAAAACAGAACATTTTAGATGCCTTATTACACAGAAATAATAAAAAAAAGTACTACATATACTTTTAAATTAATTTAATACATTAAAAGTATTCTTAATATTTGTTTCTGCATTTTTTAATTGGTACTGATGGGACACACAACACTTCTTTCAGTGTAAGTTACGTATTAAAAAAAAATGATGGCTGTTAAGAAAAAAGTGTTTTTGATATCACCATCTATCTATCTATAAGAAAACAAACAATATATATTATATTCGCTTTCCTATAATGCAAGTATAAATGTAAATATATGCATTCATTTAGTCTGTGGAACTAATCAAGAATATAATTTTTACTGTTCAAATTTGCAAACTCTAAGCAACAGCAAGTTTAAATGTGTGTGTGTGTGTGTGTGTGTGTTTGTAGAATGCAAACACCCTCTAGTAATCAGTTAGTATTTATTTCCTGGAAAGCTAAACAGTGAAAGGATAACAAGGGATTTGCAATGGAGATTAGAAAATACTTTGAAATAGATGGTAATGAAAATATGCAATATAGCTTTGATACCTTTATTAGAAATAAGAATAGGTAAAAGATCAATGCAAAGAAGCTAAAATAAAATAGAATATTGAAATTAAAGAAGGTAAGATGAAGAAAAGAGTAAATCTATGAGAAAAGTTGAGAAATCAAAAAAGTCTACTCTATAAAAATAAATAAAATATGAAAATGCTTAAAGATAGCTTAAGATAAAAAAGACAACATATATTATCAATATCAGAAACAAAAAAAGAACCATCAAAATAGAGTGTTAGGTGTTAAAAAGATGCTAAGAATATCTGATGAGCAACATCATCCAATAAATTTCACAATTAACACGAAAAGAATCAAGTCTAAAAAATCCAATTTACCAAAACAACACATAAAAAAATAGATAAACTAGGGACGCCTGGGTGGCTCAGTTGGTTAGGCATCCGACTTCGGCTCAGGTCATGATCTCATGGTTCATGGGTTGGAGACCCGCATCAGGCTCTGTGCTGACAGCTAGCTCAGAGCGTGAAGCCTGTTTCAGATTCTGTATCTCCCTCTCTCTCTGACCTTCTCTTGCTCACGCTTTGTCTCTTTCTCTCAGAAATAAATAAACAAAGCATTAAAATAATAAAAAATAAACTAAATGACTATAATCTTTCATAGAAATTTATCCTAGAGAATAAATAAAAAGAGAATAGTTTCCACCACATTTTATGAGGCCAGGCAAAATTCAGGATTTATCAATGAAACTTGAAAAAGGACATTATAAAAATATACCCAGTTAAGAAATGGGGCATAAGACATGAATAGACACTTTTTCAAATAAAACATCTAGATAGCTAATAGACACATAAAGACTCTCCACATCACTCATCATCAGGGAAATGCAAATCAAAATTACAATGTAATATCACTTTACATCTGTCAGAATGGCTAAAATCAAAAACACGAGAAACTGTAAGTACTGCTGAGGATGTGTAGGAAAGGAAACTTCCTGTACTGTTGGTGAGAATGCAAATTAGCACAGCTACCCTGGAAAACAGTATGGAGAGGTTCCTCAAAAAATAAAACATAGAAGTATCCTCTGAAACAGCAATTACAGTACTGACTTTTTATGTAAAGTATGTGAAAACACTAATTCAAGGAGATCAAGCACACCTATGTTTACTGCAGCATTATTTACAATAGCCAAATTATGGAAGCAACCTAAGTATTCAATGCCAGATGAAAAGTTAAAGACGATGTGGTATATTTATGCAATACAGTATCATTTTGACATAAGAAAGAATAAAATCTTGGCCTTTGCAACAACATGGATGGATCTACAGTACCATGGTAGGTGAAATTAGCCAGTCAGAGAAAGACAAACACCATAAGATTTCACTCATATGTGGAATTTAAGAAACAAAATATCAGAACCAAGGAAAAAAGAAGAGAGAAACCAGAAAACAGTCTTAACTATAGAGAACAAATAGATGGTTACCAGAGAAGGCGTGACAGGGGTGTGCATGAAATAAATGAATGGAATTAAGAGTAAATTTATCTGGATGAGCATGGAGTAACATGAAATTACTGAAACATTTATATTCTACACCTGAAACAAATATAACGCTGTATGTTAACTACATTGAAATTAAAATTTAAAAAAGTAAAATGAATTGGGGCACCTGGGTGGCTCAGGTGGTTAAGCATCCGACTTCAGCTCAGGTTATGATCTCACAGTTTATGAGTTTGAGCCCCAGGTTCAGCTCTGTGCTGACAATTCAGAGCCTGGATCCTGCTTTGGATTTTGTGTTCCCTCTCTCTCTGTCCCACTCCACCTCGAGTGTTTTCTCTCTCTCTCAAAAATAAATGTTGTAATATGTAAATAAAATAAATAATAATAATAACAAAAAAGAAAACCCTAGAAAGTATTGGGGGGAAAATAAGGAAGCCTACAAAAATGGAGAAATATTATATTCTTATATTTATGGAATGGAAGATTAAAAATCTGTATTAGTCAGGCTTTTCCAGAAATATATTATATATATTTGAGAGAAGGAAAGAGAGAGGGAAATGCAGAAGGGAGATACAGATGGAGAGAGAGAGGAAGGGAGGAGGAGAGAGACAGAGAGACAAACAGAAAGAGAGAGACGAGAGAAAGTTTAAGGAACCAATTGTTATGATTTTGTGTGGGTTGGCAAGTCAGAAATCTGCTGAATGAGTTGAGAACCTGGAGACCCAAGGAAAAGCTGGTGTTGCAGTGCAAGGCTGATGGCAGTCTTCTTCTTTTTCTTTGTTTTTAATGTTTATTTACTTTTGAGAGAGACAGAGCATGAGCCAGGAAGGGGCAGAGAGAAAGGGACACAGACTCTGAAGAGGACTCTAGGCTCTGAGCTGTCAGCACAAAGCCCAAGGCAGAGCTTGGACTCATGAACTGTGAGGTCATGACCTGAGCCATAGGCCACCCAGGTGCCCCAAGGCTGATGGCTGTCTTGAGGCAGAATTCCCTTTTACAAGATTTGATTAGGAGTATCCAGTGATAATGTTATGCATTTCTCTATTACAGGTTTAACACGATGGATTATCAGTGTCCTCCTTACTAGTGGGAATAGTCATTAGTGTCTTCAAATCTAATCAGATTAGAGAACCAATTCTGTAAACCCCAGAATCAGTTCAGAAAACTCATCCAGATTCTGTTCCTCTGGAACCACTCTGGAACCAAAATGTCAATTTACCTGATTGTTATGTAGGGTCAAAATAAGTTTAAATAGAATCTCACCATTTTTGTTGTTGCTGTGGAAATGAATGATTTGATTCTAAAATTTATGTGGAGAATGTTAAGGCCCCAGTCTAAGAATCTTAAAGAAGAAATTTGAGAAGTCAAGGTATCAAAGATCAAGACAATATAGATACAGCAATTAAGATATTGTGGTTGTAGGGGCTCTTGAGTGGCTCAGTTGGACTCTTGGTTTCAGCATAAGTCATAATCTCAGTTAGTGAGTTCGAGCCCTGTGTTGGGCTCTACACTGACAGTGTAGAGCTTACTTGGGATTCTCTCTCTCTTCCTCTGTCCCACTCATGTGAGTACTCTCTTTCTCTCAAAATAAATAAATTTAAAAAAAGACACTGTAGTTTTGGTATTAGGGTAATTAAACCTATATGCGGTATATACTCTGTCTGTGAGTTTAGGTTGGTTATTGATATCACACATACCTCTCCCCAGCGTATTGCTTATAGTTTCACACTACTAATAGTATATTTTGATGAACAAGATTCTGTAATTGTAATAAAGTCCAAAGTATCCATTTCTGATTATATGTTAAAGACATCAATCACGAAGATATTCTATTTTTTATTTTTTTAATGTTTATTTTTGAAAGAGAGAGTGACAGAACACAAATGGGAGAGGGGCAGAGAGAGGGAGAAACAGAATCTGAAGCAGGCTCCAGGCTCTGAGCTGTCAGTACACAGCCTGATGTGTGGCTCGAACTCATGAACAGTGAAATCATGACCTGAGCCACATAGAAACTCAACCAACTGAGCCACCCAGGCACTCCTACTTTCTTTTCTTTCTATTAGCTTTATTATCTTAACATTTACATTAGATCCAACTGTAATCAAACTATGTATTTCCGTATGTGGTTTAATGTAAGAGTTTTTGTTTTTGCCTTAACTATATCCAAATTTTGAACACAGCACCGTGTTTCTCAAAGAGCAATAATTTCCCACTGAATTTCAGTTATCTATGCTACATATTAGGCAATATAAATGAACAAACTTCACTTTAGGTTGGGTAGACAGATAAAAGCATAAACAAGGAGCCTTGGCCCTCAGAGTATCAGCAAACTGGGAATATTGACCCTTCTGAGAAAGATTTTTGAATTATTTTTAAAAGTAATCATTCAACACATGATGTGAATTTTAGGGTAAAAGACTAGTTGAGGATTGAAGAGGTTGTTTTATTCAGTTTGTCTTCAATTAGTCACCTTGATTTCTGTCCTACTTTTCATGACTTCTCCCTCAGGACACTGCACTCTGAGTCTCCTTATGACTCTGTTTAATTTCCATCACAAATACACCCCAGGGACATTTCTGGAATATAATGCCTTCTCTAGGTGCATGCCCAAGACTCTCCTTTTTTGTGTATATTGAATTATGAAAATCATTATATCAACATAAATCTTTTCTTACTCCCAGCTTTTGAAAACATAATTTGTTTCTTTTTACTACTGTTTCAATAGTATTTCATTAGAAATTATAAATTGAAAAAATGTGATTTTAACTTGCACCACATATTTCATATCAGCACAGTAGTATTAAATGGAAATGAATAATTATTTATACGAAGCAGCTTTCTTTGATATATTGCATGGTAAAATATATTAATGAACTGTTGAGAGTTGAGAACCAGAAGTTAAACCTATTTATGATGCATATAAAATTTCTAACAAAAGTTAGACCTACATACATATATAGACCTAGAAGGGTAGTAGTACACATATTTGGTCATAAACTTGGAATTCAACTAAACTAATATCAACAATTATTTGCTTATTTATTTCAGTTTTTTGAATATTAAAATTAGAATAGTTGGTAAAAAAAAAAACATTTTTTAATATATTTTGACCGTGTCTTTAAATGATCAAAAAAGAATTATATTACTTAAGATTGAATGAGATTTATAAATGTTTATATATTTTAAAATAAAATTCTCTGGTTCATTGTGGTTAATATTATGAGAGCTATTTGGATATTTTATTTTAACATACCATTTTTTTATCAAACACTTTTTTAGAGGAGTTTTAGGTTTATGACAAAATTGAGAGAGAAGTACAGAAATTTGTCATATACTCTGCTCCAACACATACATAGTCTCTGTCATTATCAGCAGCACTCACCAAAATTGGGAGAGTTTTTATCAAAGATGAGCCTACATAGACACATCATAGTCACCCAAAGTCTATAGTTTTCCTTAGGGTTCACGCTTAGTGATATACGTTCTATTATGGGTTTGGACAAATGTATAGTGACATATATCCATCATTATAATATCATACAGAGTATTTTCACTGTTCTAAAAATTTTCTATGCTCTGATGATTCATCTGTCCCCTCCTTTGACATACTTTTAAAAGTTTCTTGTTCTTTATTTATTTTCATTTTCCTTAATTGAAAATCTTTTGTTTAAATCACTGAAATTAGCTTTACTACTACTAATCAGGGCTAAAATAACAAATTGCTTTTCTGTTTTTCCTGAAAATATATACAAAAACTGTATACTATAACCCCTAGCAATCCTTAAACAAGTTACACAATTAATTAAATATATAACTTAAATAACCTCCATCTACCGTTTACTTTTCCTTACTTTTTTGTGTAAACATTTTGGCTGCTTTATTGGTAGAATATTTAAAATTTTATAAATATTATAATTACCATCTCTTTTGTGGATTTCTTCTCAAAATTAGAATGCTAAGGATTATGATAACATTTTCAAAATCTGTTATTTAAGAAAAATAAAGATTTTATTAAACTGAAACAGTAATAGTATAATTTTGGATACTTTAGACTGTTAGATTTTGATTTTTGCATACCTTATATACTTACTTTTTACTGGATTTGAAAATCAAATATCAAGTGGCCATAATAGAAGCTGAATATTGTTCAACAAAATAAAAACAATATGCTGTGTAGGGCCTAAAAGAGATTGTAATAATGATGTTAAGAATGAGGAGGAAAGATGGTGAAGTAGGGAGCTCTGTACATTTCGCCTGCCCAAATCTCTCAAACAGAGAACGCCTGAAGCCATAGGACACTGAATCACAGGAGTCTGGGAGGAAAAGAGAGAGAGTCCACTAAGAAGACAACTTCATAGGTGCATGATTGTGAACTGGGGAAGGTAAAAATGGACTGGAACCCCAAGACATGGAGGGGAGGGAGCCACCTCTGTGGGGAACCATGGAGAGAAGAGCAGAAGAGAAAAATGGGCTGAAACTCTCATAGAACTCTCCCTGGAGAAGAGAGAAACCACAGCCCAGGACAGAGAAGCATCCTAACATCCCATCCCTAACAGCAGGGGATTCAGAAAGTGATCCTGTTTCTAGCTGTGGTGCTGCCTTTGGGCTGGAAGCCCTGGTCCTAGGCAGCACCAGGAGAAACTGCTCCCCTGCTCCCCCTACTGGATTCCTGGCTAGGAAGAGGCAGGTCCTGCAGGATTACATTTCGGGCGGTATCAATAAAGCTCTCGGACTAAGATCTGGAAATGAGATAGGGACTGGAATATAGAACACAGCCCACCTTGGCTACACCAGTGGCACAGGGAGATCAGACCCAAAAGAGTGATTTGCAAAACTTGGTTTGAGAAGGGACTAGGGCGCCGCCATTTTTCTCTCCACAACCACCAAGATGAGGCCTCAGGGGGCCACCCAGGGAACCCGCAGTGGAGGCGAGACCATCTGCTCTGGAGAGCTGTTTTTTTTTTTTTTTTTTTTTTTTTACCGCAGCTGGGGTCAAGACAAACATGGATGCACTGCCTTGATTAAATTTAGATCAATTTTTTCAATTCAGATATATTCTCCCTTTTCTCATTTGTACCCCTCCCTTCTGTTGGACTGCACACTCTAGTCACTGGTTTGTCTAAACAGTCACATTTAATCCATTCTCTAGATCCATATTCTACACCTTCGTCATTACCTTCCTATCTCTCTCTCTCTCGAGTAATCAGACTATATAGTTTCTTTGGGTAACATTATCTTCCTTTCTTTCTCCTGGCCTCCTACCATATTCTCCTCTTTCTCACTCTGAATTAAGCTTCTAAGTCTCTTTGCCTGGTCACTGTCCAATTTCCCATTCTCCCCACCCCTGTCATTTCTTTCTTTGTATATGCTCTTCCATCAGCACTGCATACACCCTGCTTTTTATTTGTAGCTGGGCATTCTCGTTTTATGCTTTTCGACTTTCCTTTGTCTTTTAGGTTTTTCTTTTTTTTTTCTTTTTCTTTTTCTCTTTTGGTTTGCTTGTTTGTTGGGTTTGTCTGTGCATTTGTGTGCCTTTGTTCCCTGTGGGTTTGTCTGTCTGTTTTCTTTTCCAGGGCTACCTCAAGAAACAAGTACATAGGGTGGAGATTCCCAAATTCCACTATGAGTAGGGAAATAAAATAACCAAAGTCTCAACAAGAGAAACCAAGAGACACCATTAAAAGAACACTTCTTAAACAGACAGTTCCTGAAGAGTCAATGAGCCTTCTTTAATATAACAGTACTAGCTGGTGCAGAGCACATAAAAGCTTTTAAAACTGACAAGAGACAGAAAGCTAGCCAAAATGATGAAACAGAAGAACTCTCCTCCAAAGAAATTCCAGCAAAAGAACTGCTCAAAACAGATCTAAGCAACAAAACTGAACAAGAATTTAGAGCAATAGTCATAAAATTAATCACTGAGTTTGAAAAAACATGGAAGATATCAGAGAAGCTATTGCTACAAAGACTATGGACCTTAAAAGTAGTTGTGATGAATTAAAAAATGCTATAAATGAGGTGAATAAAAAATGGAGGCAGCCAATGCCTGGATTGAAGAGGCAGAGAGGAGAATAAGTGAATTAGAAGACACAATTATAGAAAAAGAGGAAGCTGAGAAAAAGAGAGATAGACTGATCCAGGAGCATGAAAGGAGAATTCAAGAACTGAGTGATACAGTCACACGGAACAATAGCCTTGTCATAGTAATTCAAGAAGAGGAAGAGAGAGAGAAAGGCACTGAAGGGGTGCTTGAACAAATTATATCTGAGATCTTCCCCAATCTGGGGAAGGAAACAGACATTGAAATCCAAAAGGCACAGAGAACTCCCCTCAGACGTAACTTGAATTGATCTTCTGCACGACATATCATTGTGAAACTGGCATAATATAAGGACAAAGGGAGAATTCTGAAAGCATCTAGGGATAAAAGGGCCCTAATATACAAAGGGAAATCTATCAGAGTGGTTGCAGACTTATCTACTTAAACTTGGCAGGCCAGAAAGGAATGGCAGGAAATCTTCAATGTGATGAACAGAAAAAATATGCAGCCAAGGATACTTTATCCAGCAAGCCTGTCATTCAAAAATAGAAGGAGAGATAAAAGTCTTCACAAATAAACAAAAATTGAAAGAATTAGACACCACTAAACAAGCCTTACAAGAAATCCTAAGGTAGACTCTATGAGGGAAATGTTGCAAGGAACGCAAGATACCAGAGACACCACCACAAGCGTTAATCCTACAAAGAACACAATGACTCTAAACCCATATTTTTCAATAATAACACTGAATGTAAATGGCTAAATGCTTCAATAAACAGACATAAGGTAGCAGAATGGATTAAAAAAAAACAATCCATATATTTGCTGTCTATAAGAAACTCATTTTAGGCCTGAGGACAACTTCAGATTGAAAGTAAGGGGATGGAGAAATATATATCATGCTACTGGAAGTCAAAAGAAAGCTGGAGTAGCTATACTTATATCAGACAAACTGGACTTTAAAGTAAAGGCAGTAACAAGGAATGAAGAAAGGTAGTATATAATAATTACAGGGTCTAGCCATCAGGAAAACCTAACAATTATATATGTCTACACACCAAATATGGGAGCAACCAAATACATAAAACAATCACAAACAGAAACAATCTTATGAATAAGAATGTGCTAATAGCAGGGGACATTAATACTCCACTTACAGCGATGGATAGATCAACTAGACAGAAAATCACTAAAGAAAAAACAGAGTTGAATAACACATTGGATCAGATGGATTTGACACATATATTTAGAAATCTACATCCCGAAGACATGGAATTCACTTTCTTCTCAAGTGTGCATGGCACATTCTCCAAGATAGATCACATACAGGGTCATAAAGCAGCCCTCGATAAATATAAAAGAATTGAGATCATACTATGCACATTTTCAGATCACAATGCTATGAAACTTGAAATCAATCACAGGAAAAAGTCTGGAAAACCTCAAAAAACATGGAGGTTAAGGTACACCCTACTAAAGAATGAATGGGCCAACCAGGCAATTAGAGAAGAAACTTAAAAATATATGAAAACAAATGAAAATGAAAATACGACAATCCAAACTCTTTTGGATGTGGCAAAGGCTGTCCTAAGAGGAAAGGACATTGCACCCCAGGCCTATTTCAAGAAATTAGAAAGAGCGCAAGTACAAAATCTAAGAGCACACCTAAAGAAACTAGAAGGAGAGCAACAAGAGCACCCCAAACCCAGGAGAAGAAGAGAAATAATAAAACAGGCAGAAATAAACAATATAGAATCCAAAAAAACAGTTGGACAGGTCAATGAAACTGGTTTTCATTGGTTGGTTTCAAAGAGTTGGTTTTTTGAAAAAGTAAACAAAATTGATAAACCTCTAGCCAGGCCTCTCAAAAAGAAAAGAGAGAACACTCAAATAGACAAAATCATGAATGAAAATGGACTTATTACAACCAATCCCTCAGAAATACAAGCAATTATCAGGAGATACTATGAAAAATTATATGCCAACCAACTGGACAATTTAGAGGAAATGGACAAATTCCTAAACACACACGCACTACCTAAATTCACATGGGAAGAGATAGAAAATCTGAACAGACCCATAACTAGTGAAGAAATTGATTCAGTTATCAAAAATCTCCCCAAATATAAGAGCCCGAGCCTAGATGGCTTCCCTGGGGAATTTTACCAGACATTTAAATCAGAGCTAATACCCATTATTCTCAAGCTATTCCAAAAAATAGAAATGGGAGGTAAACTTCCAGACTCATTTTACGAAGCCAGCATCACTTTGATTCCCAAACCAGACAGAGATCCAGCAAAAAAAGAGAACTACAAGCCAATACCCGATTAATATGTTTGTAAAATCCTCAACAAGATAATTGCAAATCGAATCCAACAGCACATAAGATGAATTATTCACCAAGATCAAGTAGGATTCATTCTTGGGTTACAGGCGGGTTCAATACTTGCAAACCAATCAATGTGATACATCACATTAACAAAAGAAAAGATAAACACCATATGGTCCTGTCAATAGATGCAGAAAAAGCATTTGAGAAAATACAGCAGCCCTTCTTAATAAAGACCCTTTAGAAAGTGAGGATAGAAGGAACTTACTTAAACATCATAAAAGTCATTTATGAGAAGGCCACAGCTAAATCATCCTCAATGGGGAAAAACTGAGACCTTTCCCCCTGATCAGGAACATGACATGGACGTCCACTCTCAACACTGTTGTTTAACATAGTGCTGGAAGTCCTAGCATCAGCCATCAGACAACAAAAGGAAATAATAGGCACCAGAATTGGCAACAATGAAGTCAAACTTTCACTTTTCGCAGATGACATGATATTCTACATAGAAAACCTGACACACTCCACCAGAAGCCTACTAGAACTGACCCATATTTTCAGCAAAGTCTCAGGGAACAAAATCAACGTGCAGAAATCGGTTGAATTTTATACACCAATAATGAAGCAACAGAAAGAGAAGTCAAGAAACTGATCCCATTCACAATTGCACAAAAAAAAAAACATAAAATACCTAGGAATAAACCTAACCAGAGATATAAAAGAGCTGTATGATGAAAACTATAGAAAACTTATGAAGGAAATTGAAGACACAATGAAATGGAAAAACATTCCATGCTCATGGACTGGAAGAAGAAATATTGTTAAAATATCATTACTACCCAAAGCAATCTATAAATTCAATGCAATCCCAACCAAAATTGCACTAGCGTTCTTCTCAAAGCTAGAACAAACTATTCTAAAATTTGTACGGAACCACAAAAGATCCCAAATAGCCAAAGTAATATTGAAGAAAACTAAAACAGGAGGTATCACAATCCCAAACTTTAGCCTCTACTAAAAAGCTGTAATCATCAAGACAGTATGGTATTGGCACAAAAACAGACACAGAGAGCAATGGAGTAGAATAGAGAACTCAGAATTGGACCCACAAATGTATGGCCAACTAATATTTGACAAAGCAAGTAAGGGCATCCAATGGAAAACAGACAGCCTCTTTAACCGATGGTGCTGGGAGAATTGGACAGCACCATGCAGAAGAATGAAACTAGATCACTTTCTCACATCATACACAAAAATAAACTCAAAATGGATAAAGGACCTGAATGTTAGACAGGAAACCATCAAAGTCCTAGAAGAGAAAGCAGGAAACCACCTCCTTGACCTTAACCGCAGCAATTTCTTACTTGACACATCCCCAAAGGCAAGGGAATCAAGGACAAAAAAGAACTATTGGGACCTCATCAAGATATAAAGCTTCTGCATGGCAAAGGAAACAATCCATATAACTAATAGGCAACTGACGGAATGGGAAAAGATAGTTGCAAATGACATATCAGATAAAGGGCTAGTATCCAAAATCGATTAGGTACTCACCAAACTCCACACCCAAAAAACAAACAATCCAGTGAAGAAATGGGCAGAAGACATGAACAGACACTTTTCCAAAGAGGACATCCAGATGGTCAACAGACACATAAAACAATGCTCAGGTTCCCTCCTCATCAGGGTAATACAAATCAAAACCACGCTGAGATATCACTTCACGCTGGTCAGAGTGGCTAAAATGAACAAATCAGGAGACTCTAGAGGCTGGTGAGGATGTGGAGAAATGGGCACGGTCCTACACTGTTGGTCGGAATGTAACCTGGTGCAGCCCCTCTGGAAAACAGTGTGGAGGTTCCTCAAAAGATTAACAATAGAATTCCCCTATGAGCCAGCAATAGCACTGCTAGTTTACCCAAGGGATACAGGAGTGGTTATGCATAGGGGCAAGTGTACCCCAATATAGGAAAAATCCCATAATTTATTCCTACAAATTTGTATTATTTTAGATACCCATAATTTTCACAAATCTTCACAATTATTAATTCCACAATTTGTCTTTCTCTGAGCCCTTTCATTCCATCTATTTACATTTTCTGAGTGATTTTTGATTTATTCTTTTTATTTTTTTTCTCTTTCTTTGTTTACCAGTATGTGCTGAGAGTGTAGGACCATTTGTCATGCGTTTATCAGACATTTAACAGACAGTATGTATTTTAACAAAAACAGTATGGAGTAACTGGAAAATAAGGAAAGCAGAAAGTTCTCAGACATACAGCATGGGTTTTGAAATTAGATAATAATTAGGTTGAAAAATTCCTCATTCCTTCTGTTCCTTATTTGTCCAATACAGAATGAGATACACCATGCATGGATTAAATGAAACGATATATTAAAATAACTGACAAACTGGTATAGTGTGCTTAGTAAATCTGGCAATGAACAACATAACAGTAATTACAACAATGGCAAGATATAATATAATTTATCCATAATTTCAATACTTAGATATGACATTTTAATGTTTCCATTTCTATTACTTTTTTTCTACAATATGTGCATTTGTTTGAGTATTCCCTACATTCTAAATTGAAAATTTTAAATATAGCCTGAAGATATTTTCTAATACTCAAGATATATACTTTATATAAATCTTGTTTGGAATGTAAGAGACTCCCAATATTTATTATTAAAGAAGATTTTTTGAGATGTTTTCTTCTTACAGGCAGCAGAGCCTAAGAATGCCTGTTTTTGTGCAGTGTGTATTGCTTTAACTTTTATCATTGCAAATGTTTTCCTAATCAGAAAACTTGAATTACTCATTTTTTAAGTATTTTGAAAATATTTATAATATTATTACTTATCTACATTGTCTATATTGTCTCTTTTACAAATAGCCTGTTCATGTCTTTTACCAAAATGTTATTTTTTCTAATTTATTTTTATGTGCCTATTTCAGTAAGGACATCAGCCTTTTGTCATAATTTGATTATGGTATGGTTTTAGTTGTTGAATATATTTTAATTATATTTTCAACATTTAGAAACTTAATGACATGTAGTTACATGCATTGATAATTCTTTTTATTCGGTGTTACGTATCTCATATTATTTAAAATTCCAGAGCTCACACCAATCTGAAGAAAGTTCAGGTTTTCTAAAATTTAACTTTCTATGTAACTTAAATATATTTTGATGTGTAACTTGAAAAGAAGATCTAATTGTTTACTTTTGTATTTAAAATTATTTTCATTTCAATATTGACCCATCATATATCAAATGCTATCTCTTTTATTACAGTTTTCTCTAATGATTTTAAGTTTTACATTACAATTAAATTTTAACCCTAGAATTTGATAAAATGAGGTGAGGATCTATTTTTGTTATCTTTATAATTATTATTTTTCTTTGCCACTGGTGTCATTCATTTTTTATTATTCTTACAATCATATATGGAAAATGATACAGATCACATTTTTATACCTACATTTAGTGCAGTGTTCAGGAATACTAACGCTAATAATTAAAATTACTGAGTAGTGTAGGATAATAGTAGTTTCTCCCACTTCAAATGTGAAGCATATTACATTGTATGTTAACTAACAAATTTAAGTAAATACATAAATAAATCCAGAGACTATACAAGAGATCCACATTTACCTCTATTCCATGGCTTCTAAAATTAGTATTGTGAGTTCACACACAGCCCAGGCCTAAGACCATTCACTTTGCATATATTCCTGCTTTTCTTTGAGCTGATTAAAATACAACTTATTTGTATTTTACATAAATTTGCCCTGGGCAGGCCTGGGACAGTTTGGGTGTGGAGCGTATCTAAGATTCTCTCTCTCTCTCTCTCTCTCTCTCTCTCTTTCTCCCACTGCTCCTCTTCCCTACTTGCATGCTTTCTCTATAAATACATACATACATACATACATACATACATACATAAATATTTAGAAAAATTGTCTCTTCCTTTGGTGAGAGACTACATGCTGTGTTTTCCCTTGCTGACACAACAACTAAATCTAACTTTTGTTTTTAATAATGGTTTGATTCATTATTTGACAATTTGAAGAGCTTTTATAGATATTAATTTGAAAATCTTTGCCCAAAAGAACATTGCAGTTTACTATAGGAGCAGTATAAATTCTATAGCCTTTTATTTTTTTTTTTTGAGCCTTTGTCATTCATAATCCAACATCCTTTTGTCCTTTCATGTCAAATAATTAATTTAAAGGTAATTTGAACACTAATCAATACTTACAACTCCATATACTAAATTTAGCAGAATTAGTCTTGTTCAGTGAGAGTTAAAAGACACTAGTGAGATTATTTTTATTTTCATCTTTAGAGAGCTGAACAGATGAGCTTCCATTTACTAAGTAAGACTTTTTCCTTCCTTTATGTCTATTTTACATTGTTAATGTTTGTTTTTGTGGTTCTATGGTTTCTTTGTCACAAGTGTCATAATTTTTGCAGGACTTGCTTAGATGCTGGCATTAGCATTAGTTATCACCATTTCTACAGTTCTGACTAGTGTAGCAGGTATATGCGACTTGCAAGACACTCAGGCATGTGTTTTCCGAGGCAACCACTCTGCCTGCCTTGAGTATGTGTGGAGCTTCTCTATCCTGCTGTATGAAAGACAGTTTTTTTTAATATTATTCATTAATATTTTTTCTTGTTGTTAGAAATATCACCAATTTTATTGGTCTTTGGAAAATGCCAACTTCTGGCTTTTTGACTCTATTTTATTGTCATATTCTCATTCTTTAATGTCATTAATGAAATAATATTGATTATTTTACTATTATCTTTCTTCTACTATCCTTTTGTTCTTTCTTTGGATTAAATTTGGGTTTTATCACTACTTTCTGGAGAGAATAATTCAATTGTTTTAATCTTTTCAACATTTTTTCATATATGAACATTTAAGGCCATCACTTTTTCTCCAAGATTAACATTAGAAAATACCTCAAGGATTTAAGTAAATATTTAACTACCATTAGGTACAGATATTTTTTAAATCTCATTATTATTTCTTGGATGTCTGTGAGTTTATGGTTTTATATCTTTCATATTTTTTCAGAAATTCTCAACTATAATCTCTTTGATAATTTTTATATTCTTTTTTCTTTTAGTCCATATATATATGTTTTCTAAGTCGATTATTTATACATTTTCCATTTATAATAATCCCGTTTGTATTTTTCTTCTTTTTGTTTTTCTGGATTTTATTATGATTATTTCTTTCTTGCCATATTCCAGTTCGCTAATATTCCCTTCATTCAGTTGTAATTAGCTGCTGTACACCTTTTTGGATTCTTATTTTTTCATATCTAGAATTTTTATTTTCTCTTTTATAAAGGCTTCTAATTCTCTACCAACTCTCTCAATATTTTTTATCTTTTAACATATTAAGATTATTTACTTAGAGCATTTGTCTCATGAACCAATCATCCCTCTTATGAATCTCCTTTATCTGTTATTTATCTCTGTTCTTCATTCATATGGTCCTTTTCTTCTTGAGCCAGGTTTGATTCCTTATCATAAATTTATGGTAAAACCCTGAAGTTTGGATGATATTTTCTTTTTGAGAATTTATCTCTTTATCTTATAAGCTGCTTAAGCCTTGTACTCAAGTACACTTGAAAGCAGTTTCAGGACTGAAATTAATTGAAACTAGGTATCAATCTTTCCATGAACTTCTCTACTTTTGCTTTGCCCTTGGCTTCTTATTTTCCCTACAGGACATATAGAGTTTCATAATTTTCCCAAATTTGCAGTTACTGGACTACAATTAATTGTATTACTCCTATTCCTACAAGGCTCTCAAAAGTTTCAATTAGTTTCTGAGCATCTGATCACCTTATTTTGGAATTGTAAGACTCTCATACAAGAAATACAGATTTAATGTTAGTTTCACCTTTCTGAGTCTATACATTCTTCCCAAATCGTGTTATCACATTCTTCACTGCTTTCTAACTCTGTGATTCTTTTGGCGGTTAGATATTTTAAAAATCTTGATCAGTCTACTCATTTTTTAGTAGGAGCTGTGATTCATATTAACTAACACACTACTACTAGGTAGAAGAATCTCTGAAACATCAATATTTTAGCTAATTTTCCCTCTCTTTTTCAGACTAGCTGAGAACACATATCTAAGAAATGAATGAAGAAGTGGTATGTGTAACTTCCAGGCTGTGTATTGAAATACAAATGTTCTGTCTTGGTCCTTCTTCTTTATCTCTTGCATAATGGAAGTTAAAAAGAGCAGAAATACAACTTTAACCATGCACATAAGCACAACATGGCAGATGATTGTGAAGAAACTATATAGAAGTATCCTTATTCGACCTTGTTGAGCCTAGTCTGTTCATCTCTAGACTGAAATGTGAATAAGCAATAAACTTTTATATACTAAAAACCACTGCATTTTGAGGTATCCCCATGAAAACATCTTGGTCTTTACTAAAACTACTATGTCTAGATAAAATGTTGAATAGGGGTTTGAATATATGAGCCAGTAGTTCAAAGGAGAAGTCTAAGCTGAAGATAAAAATGCAAGAGCCAGATATATATAGAGTGCATTTTATCCCGCAAAGCTGAATGATATCGTTTGAATCATATATCTAGATATAGAAGAGAACCAAGGAATGAGCCATGGGACACATTAACAGTTTAGAAAGATATGACTATGAATAAGCAAACATGTCTGAGAAAAAGAGGCAATTGTATTTGAAGAAGACAAAAGGCTGCATGCCATCTCAGCGTCCAAAGGAAAAAAATATTTTCTTTTTTAAAGATTTATCAACATTATCTACTGCTGCTGACAAATTAAGAATTTACCATAAATTTAGCTTGTGGTGGTCATTAGTGACATTAGCAAGGGCTGTGTTGATAGTATGGCAGGGTGAAAACCTATTGAGCATTGATTGATAAAAGTATGATAATGAAAAAAATGATGAGAACAAATATCTGATACTACTATTCTTTTAAAGAATATTTGTGTTAAGTTGAATAGAGGAACAGGACATATCTTAGATGAAGAAGTAGATTCAAAGAATGTTTTTGTTTAAATATGGTTGCTATGTTATATAAACTTATTGAAATAATACAGAAGACAGGGAAAAGTAGAAGAGTGTTCTAGCTTTGGTTAGAACAGGAAGATTCACTGCTTTAACAGAAAACAAAATATACGGGTGGCAGGTACAGATATGTTGGTAGATTTAAATATGAGAATATATGAAAAATAATTGTTTCTACTATTTTGTGTTTTATTGTTTCTACAGTTTTAGTGAATCAAGAATAAAGATAAATATTCAAGAGTAATCAGAAAGGTTTTCTATTGAAGGCTAAAGAAGAATGGGGAAGTTGTTAAAAGAGTCAGATAGGAGAGTAAAAGGACCTGGAAGCTAGAAAACATCCATAAACCTCTAATCTCTTAACCCATTTGAATGTATATGGACATAAATTTCTAGTAGACAGTGTGGACTTACATGTTTCTCTATACCTGGATTAAGAGAAGTAATCTATTCAATCAGGATTTTAGCCCATTAAGTAAAAATGTTGGAGGAAGGGATGAAGAAGCTGTTAATGGAATGATTATAGTGGTGGACAGTGGAATCGAAGTCAGCCAAGAAAAAAGCACTGATTTCAGGAGTATGTGGAAGAGTAAAATGTGATATATCCCAAATAGTGAATAGCCTGATAGAGTCAAGAAATCATTAGATTCAAAGTCTGAGAACTAGATAGGGTAAATAACAAAAATAGGGGTGAGTCCTTAGAAAGGGTCATCTTTAACAGCTTATGCCAGTGACAGATGCAACATGCCATTAAAAAATCAGCTATTTTGGTTTTGTTGATTTTTTAGTAAAACCTCATTATCAATATTTCAAGTAGATCGACTAATAGCCTATGTTTTTGATATTTTGATGGAGATTTTATCTTCTGTTTCATTCCTTAAATTTTTAATTGACATTTGAATATTATGTAAATGTGAATTCTAAACAGATAACATCTTCACAGAGTAATCTCATTTAACATTTATTTTTTATAAGCATAACTTGTTCAATTTTACAGAACTGCTCTTTATGTTAACTCTATAGTTTTTATTCAGATCTTTCTTTTTCCTTTCCTTTTCTTTCTTTCTTCTTCTTCTTCTTCTTCTTCTTCTTCTTCTTCTTCTTCTTCTTCTTCTTTCTTCTTCTTCTTTTTTTTTTTTTTTTTAAGTAGGCTTCATGTCCAGGACGGAGCCCAACACAAGGCTTGAAGCCATCATCCATGAGATCAAGGCTGGAGCTGAGATCAAGAGTCAGGTTCTTAGTCGAATGAGCTAACACGAGTCCTATGTTCTTCCTTTTCTCTATATAAAATTTACAATGTATTTTGAACCTAAAGACTAATTCATTTATCTACTCATTATGATATTCCAGGTAAGTTAATATGGAAATTTCCTTTCAGGGTAGCTTTTTGTTCAAGTTGGATTTTTTATTACCTAGATTTTGCAATATTTCTATCCTCCAAGTGTATTTTTATGTTAAACTTGCAGTTTAAAAATAATATACATTTATGGTAATATATAAGTAAGGCTGTATGCTAATCAAGAAATCCTATAGACTTTTTAAAATTCTTGGTCTCCTTTCAGAGATGAATTAATGTGGAATTCATCTCCTATAAATGACATAGCCTACTTTTTGACATATTGGTATTCAGATATTTAAGACACTTCGTCACAGCATGCCTGCATTCATATATCATATTACATTTTATGTGAAAATTATAATCAAGCCATTGGTACCAAGTAATTGCCCACATTAGAAATGCAAAGTATACATCAGATTATAAAGCTCCCTCAAATGATTGGACCAGAGAGACAAGCTACTCCTTTAATATATTTCTTTATTATCTGTCAAAATTTAGACCTAGCCAGTAATAAAAGTTCTATTTCTTAAAAAAAAAATCTTCAATAACTTAAGAAGTTAGTCATGAGTTTTAATGCTTTTTGGTACTTTGCCTTTAATTTTATTTCACTTCTTATCACTGGAATTTCTTCCTATACTTATTATCATGTCAATTAACTTATTCTATTTCTACCCTGTTTAGGTGTATTATTAAGTTTTTTATGTTCCCTTTTAATCACAGACAGCATAATTAGGACAGATTCACATTTTACATAATCTAAATTATAGCTGCAACTAAAACAAAAATACTCTTTTTTAGGAAATATTGAGATAATATATTTAAGGGTTCAGGATAACAGGATTTGTGACAAAAACAGTAGAAAATAAGAATTTCTAAGTTTAAGTAAATATAGTGATTTAGTTAATTGGGTTTATCTTTCATTGCTCTAACACCCCTATGTTAAATGGAAATTTCTTATAGTAAATACTGTAATGTGTGTGTGTAAGTGTGGTGGTGAGCCTCTGTCAAACAGAAGAATTACAAATACTGACTTGATATCTTTTCCTATCTCAACCTAAGCTTTACACATGATTAAACACATCTACTTCAAGACCATTTTTTGAATGGCTTTTTTTTCTCCCAAGAAGGTAATCTTATTTTACAATTATGTTAAAATCTTTTATACAATATTATACTATTGGGTATGTCTATTGACTAAAATATAGATAAAAGTTGAAGCAAAAAATAAATAAAACTTTTAAAAATTATGTTAAAATTTTACATGTATTTTATTATTGCTCTATCTTTTTAAAATAAAGATATTTTCCAGCATTTGTAACAACTACATATTTCATTAATTTCTTATTTACCTTTTAAGTCATATCATTAGTAAGGTGCTAATACATTATCACTTATAAATTACCTGTAACTACTGTTTAGAGATATATCTATTACTAACTCATTAACACATGCCACAGCAATTTTTAGAATAGTGTATATTATAATTCAAATATTTTTCATAAATGAATTTTAAGAAGTTATGAAATCAATAATTTGTGTCCATGACTAATTATCTCTTTGATCAATTTGCAGAATCTTTAAAATACTGATCTCTCAGTTGCTATTTAACTACATTTATAATAGCTTCTTTTATTGTAATATTAGTGTTTTATTGATTTGGAATCAGCTTTTAAATTTTGTTCTAGAAAATTTAAGTCCATATAAGAATGTTGTTTATTTGCTTATTCATTTATATTAAGTAAATTATGTCTCATAATTTTGGTTCTTAACATTATACCTTTACACATATCTTAAAAAATTTTTTTTTCATCTTTTATTTATTTCTGAGAGAGAGAGAGAGAGAGAGAGACATCATGAACAGGGGAGGGTCAGAGAGAGGGGGAGATACAGAATCTGGAAGAGGCTCCATGCTCTGAGCTAGCTGTCAGCATAGAGCCTGATGCGGTGCTCAAACCCACAAATCGTGAGATAATCACCTGAGCCAACGTTGGACATTTAACTGACTGAGCCACCCAGGCACCCCACCTTTACACACATCTTACAACAAATTTTTACAACTGTATTATTCTATTTCACAAAAGTACGGAGTTTTTATTAAATTATAATTAACATATAATATATTAGTTTCAGATATACAATCATAGTGATTCAATTATTTATACACTATGAAGTGATCACAAATATAGGTCTAGTTACCATCTGTCACTATATAAAGTTATGACATTATTGACTATATTTTCTATGCTGAATATTACATCCCCTGACATATTTATTTTACAACTACAAATTTGTATCTCTGATACCCCATCACGAATTTCACCTGCCACCCCTTGCCTCTGGCCACCAGTTTGTTGTCTGTATCTATGATTCTGTTTCTGCTTTGTTTTGTTCCTTATCTGGCCTCCACTTAAATGTTTTGCTGTGTTAACTGATGATTAAATTCCCTCTTTAAACTACAAACCAAAGTACAAAGCTATACACAGATTCATATTAAACTACTCTCTAATACAATCCACATTGCCATTCCCACCTATTAGTTGTTACATACCAATAGTCAGTTGTATCTATTCCCAGAAAGTAATTTCATCAGGCATATTGTTGCTTTAACTATTTAGTTCAAAGAAATATTATCAAATTCATTAAAATATGAGTGTGAAAGGAAGAGAATATTGACTTTATGCAAACCTAGTTGAGTTCTTAGAAATGACCTATAAAGTTGGAAATCTACATAATTTTCTGACATATTCAGGATGGGTGAAGAGACTGACAGTTTAGGAAGGTTAGTAGTACAATTCAAATTCATTTTTCCACTAATTTGTTTTATAAGTGTCAAGAATCATGATGACATATTTCTACTTGAAGGAAACCTAAACTGGAAAGCAAGATATAGTGTATTCTAGGCTGTAGTTTATGTCAGAGAGACAATTTCTTTCAAAGAAACAGTATTTGTAGGAATGGCCTGGGCTGAGTACTTTTGACCATTTCACAGGTTGGTCAGTACTCAGTACTCAGATCTGTAAGATAGATTTCCCTTTGACAAATGAGGCATTTGAGGGCAAAGAAAGATATTTTGGGTAAAATCTTAATGTTTTCAGTTTTTGCTGATGCCAATAGTCAGAGGGAAATCTTCATGATCTAAAGCTATTCTTCACAATATGACAAAATGCCAGATTTGGAAGTCATCTTAAAGTAATTTATTCCAACTATCTTCTCTATGCATGTATCTAATTTAAGGATGTCTTGAGAAGCATTATTTGAATGTTTAATGCTTCATTTTGTCTGTGAATATCTGAGAAGATTTTGTGCATGAATTAACTATTGCTGACATACAGATTACTCCCAAACCTGCTAGCTTAAAGAAACAACAATGCAATGTTTTTCAACATTCTGTGAGTTGGCTGGATAAAGCCCCCATTGAATGTGCTGAGACTTACTCATGTGGATGAAGTCAGTAAGAGGAACAGTTGGTCTAGAAGATTCAAGGTGGCCTCACTAATATCATGTCCAGAGAAGGTGGCTGTCAACTGTGGGATTTTGTTCCTAATCCACAGCCGTAGTGATGTGTTAATCTGCAGTAAACAAGAAGAACTCCCTAATGTACCAGTCTCAGGACAATATTCCATGAAAGTTAAGTGTAAAAGCTACAAGGTCACTTCAGACCTGAGCTCTGTAACTTCTACAACATAAATTCTACCATGTGCTAGGATTAATCAAATCACAAAGCCAGCATAATTTTAAAACATGGGAAAATAGACAGGAGGTTTTAAGAAGGAGCGTCAAAATATTGTAGTCTTGTTTTTCAATCTTTCAAATTTGAAAAGTTTTTTTTATAGACAACTTTTCTTGTCTTTACCAATTACCTTATTATAAACTTTTAGTCCTATTCAGACCTGATCTAATGTTCAACATTATAGTCCTTTGTGTGGACAGAAACAGCTTTGCGGCCACCGGCTGTGATCCACCCTCAGATACTTTACTTCTCATAATGGGCCAGTGATTCCCTTTAACATTTTAACTGTCATCTTCTGAATATATTTATCCATTTTTTTTCTGAAGTTTTTAAATAGTTGGCATCAAACTATTAACCAATCATGATATTTTACTCAAGAATTACTGATTCCAATGACATATTTCTAAAATTCTCAACCAGTAGATGGATTGACTTTTTCTTATATGAATTCCCTCTTCCTAAGAAACATCAGGTATTCGAACACAGTAACTAAAGTAAAGCAGATATATGTTAGAAGAAATGTAATAGTGTCTTTTAATCTTTTTATGCCTTATTTACAAGTCATTTATAAGGCAATATTTGTTATAGTGAGGTTTACAACATATGTGTTATGTCAGTTTTTATACTTATACATGAAAATCATGTGTATAATACATTATGAAAATATTTCAAAAGCCTGAATAGAAGGTATCTTCCATTTTACTAAGATTAACATCCACTGAAAGACATATTTAGCTAACTTGATTATTTAAACATTCAGAGATGTCAATAGAATTCTACAATATGTACTTATAATATATTATTACTTTAGTAGCAAATAATTATTAAATCACATATGTAGAAACATGTCCATTTAAATATAATATTTCAGTTTTTCAGATATTTATTTGCATATTTGAATCACTGGGTTTCATGAAAATGTCTAAGTCACTATAAAACACTATTATATAAAATATTAAAAATAAAACTATGAAATTGAAATAATAAAACCATGTAAAATAAGGAGATGGATGATTCCTCAGGGTAAAAAAAATATGAGGAGTTGTGGATAATTTCAAGCACCTTGACAAAGATAAAAATTAGAGAATAAAAATGAAGTGGCAAGAACTTCTAAGTAGATGAGGAAAAGGATGGTTGTCTAAAACCAATTGTACTCACTTAAATTCTAAAAACAACCAAAACAGAACACAAGTGGAAGAACAGTAAGCAAACATTGCATTCTGACAAAGAAAAATATAATTTCGTATAAGAACAGAAGGGAGAGAGAAATGGGAAAGAAGGATTACTTTATTGATTGTTGAATAGGTAACAGATGGGTCAAAGGATACTACAGAAAGCTAATAAACCAGATATTAAAAGGCTAAATAAGAAAACAGAAAAAAGAAATGACTACATGGAAAATATAATAAACCATCATAAGGACCAAGGGCAGGTTGTCCCAATATCTGCCACTTTTGTTTTTGTTTTGTTTTGTTTTATTTTAAAGTTCACTTATTTATTTTGAGAGAGAAAGATAGTGCATGCACTTGAGCAGGGTAGGGGCAGAGACAGAGGGAGAGAGAGAACTCTGTGGGGAACTTGATCTTACAAACCATGAGATCATGACCTGAGCCAAAACCAAGAGTCAGATGCTTAAATCAATCAAACCACCCAGGCACCCCTTGATTATTTAAAACAAAAGTTACTCTACAAAAAGTTACCTAAAGTGACGAACCCTGCAAGAAGGACACTCAGATATTCTTCTGTCCCCCTAAAAGCAGGAAAGATATATTTTATATGACAGGCACCCTCCCTTTACCAAGAGGTAGAAAGGCATTCTTCTCACTGGAGATAAGGAATTTTAATGCTGAGAATGCTATATAAACAAACGTTGTTACTTTGTACTAATTTAATACTGCAGCCTCAAATTCTGCTTAGAATTTCATATTAACTGAAACTTTCAAAGTTGAGCTTTCTTTGTATTGTCAAGTCCTCACAGACTTAATGTCCCCTTGTCTAAAAAGTGTGAACAGTTTGCCTTGGTCATTTCTATGGGTTTCAATTTCATTATTGCACCTCATGAATACATAATAAAACTATGGTATTTTTCTCCTGTAAATATGTCTCATGTCAATTTGATTCTTAGTCCAGCTGGAAGACCCTGGGGGCTAGAGGATAATTTTTCCTCCCTTTCACCATATATGATTTAAAAATATGACAATATTGAGACTAAAATTAGCAGACATATCAATAAATGTGCAAGTAACTTACTTTAAGAAAAATATTTCCAATTTGATTCATACATACACACACACACAAAGATTAAACTATTTGCTTAATAGTAATTAAGTAATTACTTAATTCTTAAAGTAATTAAGAAATGGCTAAATAAAGAGATTACTGGGGCACCTGGGTAGCTCAGTTGGTTAAGCATCTGACTCTTGATCTTGGCTCTGGTCATGGTCTCACAGTTTGTGTGATCAAGCTCCCCATGGAACCTGCTTGGGATTCTCTTCTCTCTTGCTCTCTGCCTCTGCTCCGCTCTGCTTCTGCTCTTCTCATGCACAGGCCTGTGCCCTTTCTTTAACATTAAAATAAAAGATTGCCAAAATATACCAAGGGATTTGAAACAATAAAGATGCAGGGTTTGTTATCTTGTTGGTTAGCCTTCTTGTTCAACTGTAGACCTCAACAGTTAAAACCAGAAATAGACAAGGCTGATGAATTCAAGTTCTAACTAAAACTCATTGTGCTTATTTCTTATTGTACTTTCTTGAGACATTGATGAAAGTGTTTTTGCAATGACTGGAACATCCCAACCACCAAACCAGAAAAGCGTTGATGGCAATACGATTCCTAGACCACACCCCACACAACCCTTTCCCTGATTATTATCATGGGCTGAACACATATCAACCCCTACGCATGATGATGTGCTGCTACCTACTCTCTTGCACAGACCCCTCCCTCTGAACCCGTCCTTATAAAACTCTAGGTGTCCCTCCTGGCAGCAGAAAGGTCAGTTGTTAAGGCCTGAGCTTGCCACCTTCCCCGGCTGGAGGCAACTGAAATAAATTTCTCCCATTCTCCTTTCCAAACCTCTTGAGATATTGGCTTCCCACAAAATGAGATTATCCAAGTTTGTTCAGCAACAGTGTTGGCAAACCCAGTCAGGAGCTATGCTTTTTATTTATCCTGCCCCATCCGGATTCCCTGAGATGGAATGCTTGCCTGCTGCAGGGCACCAGGGCTTTCCTGTTGTTATCCTGAGTTAGCAGCTGTGATGACTTGTTTAGTAAAAATCTTGTACCAAAGTGTAAGTCAAACAAAATAGCTTTATTTATTCAGAGGATGCTTCTTTGGAGGCTAAAAGTGACAATTCACAATTTAGAGTATGTAACTGTGCCAAATAACAGAGCATGCACCTCTACTTGGCAAAAGGAAATTCAAGGACGCTCACTACAAGACTGCCTAAGTAGACAAAATATAAACAAGATATAGAAGATATAAACAACACAGGCAATAAGTCATATCTTAAGAATAGATGTCAAATGTTAGAGAATATATTTTAAACATGGAATCTATAATCACTGTGGGAAAGATGAACTTTTAAATAATGGTGCTAGGTTAACTGGATAGTGTTTCTGGAAAAACAGAATATAATTATTAAAATGATGTATCTCACCATAGAAGAATACATGACACATGTATCAAGTTCTTAAATATAAACACTGAAATACTAAATGTCATAAACACAAAACTCAATGAGTTCTTCTATAATCTTAATATGTGACTCCAAGTATTTTATAACCCAGTGAATAAAATAAGAATCTGTGCAATCATACCATCATGAATAAAAAGTACAAGACAGGTAAATAGATAGGTAGATGATTAGATAGATAGACCAATAGAAGGAAAGCTATAACTTATAGCTCATTTCCAGGTAAGAAATGTAAGAAAAACAATGGAATTACTAAATCATTGTTTGACAACTATCATATTAATAATTTTTCAGGCAAAATAATTAATGAATAATAATTGTTTCAGGTATAGGGGTCAAGGGCAGATCAACCCAAGAGGAACCACTTTGGAATAAATATTTTTTTGAGTTAAAAGCAATCAAACTCGAGCAGATTCAGGAAGAAAAGTTTTATTTCCCCATCAATGGCCTACATTTACATTGGAAAGGAGAGCCTGTACCAAAAAGAGAGCTATAAACAAATTCCTCCTTACCTAAGAAACGTACGTGCACAATAGGGCAACCTTTGTTTTCCAACTATCTCTTCTCACCTTTCTGCTCAAGATCTCCTCCCATTTGTATCTCCAGACCCTAACTCCTTAGCTCAGGATGTCATATTTATCTCATGTTGCCTGTCTTTGGAATGTATGTGGGATTCCCTATGTGTATAAAACTAAAGTTTATTTCCTTTGTTAATCTATCTCATGTCAATTTGATTCTTAGTCCAGCCAGAAAGACCTTGAAGGGCAGAAGAAATTCTTCCTACCCAATCCATGCATGTATTGCACGCAAAATAATGATAAACATGAGGATATATTGCAGCAAAGTACCTCCCCACAAGATATTTAAAAAGAAAAATAGTACTTCGCAATGGAGAAACTGGCCTACGACCTAAACCAGGTTATAAAACTTATCATCACTTTTGGAGCTAATCTTCATCGTATGTTTCTTGCTATGAATCACTGAAAACTGAACTATTCTGCGGAATTCCTAACATAAAAGAATAAACTAAATGCATGGCCATGATAAAGTACAAGATAAATATACATATTATGGAACATTCTATATAATAATAGCCCTTTCCTCTAAAAAATGCAAAGGTTCTGGAAGTAAACAAACAAAACAAAAACAAGAAAAATTTCCAAATTAGGAAGCCTAAAAAGACATGGTAACTAATATATCATGTGATCCATGATCAAATTCTAGTAAATTAGTTTGCCTGTGATGCAATTGATGAAATTAGAATATCTTTGGATTACATCATCAATAATAATTTTCTTATTTTGATAATTGTACTCTGTCTAAGGCATGTGTAACTTACCCATTTCAGAGTGTATATGTATAGAGTCAGAGAGAAAAAGAAGAGTAAACTTAATAAAATGATTACATTTCTACATTGTAGATAAAGGGAATATGGTAAGTTTTCATATTCTTTTTGCAACTCTTTTGAAAAAAAACACTTCAAAACAAAAATTTTTTAAGTGAATTGCAGTATTTTTCTCACTTCCTTCATTTTGTAAAAGAGATAAAGCAGTGTCACAGAGATAAGAGATGAAAGTGAGAACAAAACATCTAAAATTAATTCAGGACACACAGGACAAAATGAGCTTTAAAAAGCAAAATATTAAGAAAAATGGGAAAAGAATTAGAGAAAAGGAAAATGTAACTAAAAGTGGAAATATAAAGGTCATAGAGGTTTTGGAGGGTAAGAAGGCAAGATTTTCATTCACATTATTTTCAAACTTGTAAACCAAATCGTAACTTGAATGTAGGCAAAATCTAACTCCACATTTCTGCTGTTTTCTCTAGACGATTACGTAATAAAAGATACCAAAGTAATTCATATATTCATGTAAGAAATTCTTAAACTAGAATAGATGTCCATATTGCTGCAGAAAGTGCACAAATTTGGGAACCAGACAGATCTGCATTTGAATCCTACCCTTCCAATCTCCAGCTCTTTGACAAATGTTAGTTCCTTTTTTATAGAAAAGAAAACTGGCTAATTTTGTTGCGTTCTGTGAATTTTAAGATGAGTTTCAAAGAACACAGAAGGAATGCAAATCTGTAGTTTCTGAGAGGCTAGCTAGTTTCATTCAGCTAGCTAAGTCTTTGCCAGAGCATGATCCATATTTAACTGCATAAAAAATTTCTCCCCAGAAATTGTGCTTCAATGAATGTGGAGGAGAATCCAAACATTTGCATACTTAACAAGCACCCCCAGATGATTCAGATCTACATTATATTTTATGAATCATGCTTTAGATGGAGAAGCCCCAAATTACTGCATTGGACTAAGCTTACTCTAAAATATTAATGTTAAATGAATTCTTTCTGAATAATCAGTTTATATATATATGACTAAATGGAAAAATACAGAAAGAAAACATTCTTGGATTATGTTTTTTTCAATAGTAGGTATTAGTAGGTATGTTTGCATTAGGAGAAAGTAAGAGCTAAGTTTTCTTTTTTATGTATCAGCTATTAAAACAAAAATATTTGCCACACTGATTGCCACTTGCATTTTAAATTACAACTGTAAGACAAAATATTTGCAGAAAATGGGAAAGGAATTATAGGTGAAAGTAAACTGAGGTGGCCAATAGTTGAGAGAAAAATAAATAATGCAATAGATGAAATGAGTCACAATAATCAAGGTACCTAAAGATACTTAACTTCTTTTCAATAATAGCTGCAGTAAAGAAAGTAGAGAATTAAACTGTATAGTGTTGTAAAGGGAATGGATAGATAGACTCATCATTATATAACATATTTCTGATGAGAACATAAAGTAATATAACATTTTTACTTATAGGAATATTTCTAGAATTAACCACTTTTCCCATTCTACTCTAATCAAGCATTATCAGAAATTAAGCCTAAATTTAAATATAGATATCTGTGTCACCAGCTAGACCCCAACACCTGACCTTACTGCTCACCTGTTTGTACCCATCAACCTTTGTTCCACATTTTCCCTTAAGCTCTCCTTTCCAGTTTATCTTTTAATTCAGGCAAAAAACCCAAAGGGCATAGCATCCTGGGGTAGAGACTGAAACTTCCCCTCAAACAAAAAGGAATGCCCATATGAAGAGCTTTGACAGTCCAAATCACTTAGACCAGTTTCGGGATAACCGGACTCACCTCAACACACATGGGATCATGGAATGACTGACAGTAACCTTTACTTTATTATAATACTAAAATCTCTGTCCAAGAGGATGCACAAGCCTCATTTCCATATCATGCAATATATGTATGGTCATGTTTCCTTAAGGCTCATACATCTCTACACATGGCGAGAAGACTCCCCTTTATAAATATTTATCCTATAACTCATCCTTATGCCCATCTCTACACATGGCAAGAAGACTCCCCTTTCTAAATATTTATCCTATAACCCTAAATAAAAGGTGTTCATTTACCCTTGCTCTGGGAGTCACAGTTTTGGAAGTTATTCCCTGTGATCTTATTTGCTGCAAATAGTTTTCTTTGTGTGACGACTCCATCTGGTGTAGTTTCTATCTGTAAATCACCAAGGAGCAAATTCACATTATCTCAGTTACATATGCACTTGTTCTTCCTTATGTTGGGAGCAGCTACTCTTGGTGAAAGAATACTGCTTTAGAAAATTTTTAAAATACCTGAAATTTTAAATGTAAATGCCAAAAGATTGCATTAATGATACCTCATCTTCATTACCATTTAATGTGCCCAGAGAAAAAGCCATATACCATTAAGTCCAGTTTTCTAATATATCTCTCTTTGACAGTGGTCAAAGTGACATTTTGTGGAAAAGCATGGTAGTCATCCTCCATGACCAGATCTTTGAAAATAATAGCAGATTTTTTGGGACGCCTGGGTGGCTTAGTCGGTTAAGCGTCCAACTTTCGCTTAGGTCATGATCTCGCGGTTCATGGGTTCGAGCCCCGCGTCGGGCTCTGTGCTGACTGCCAGCTCAGAGCCTGGAGCCTTCTTCACATTCTGTGTCTCCCTCTCTCTCTGACCCTCCCCTGCTCACGCTGTCTCTCTCTCTCTCCTAGAAATAAGTAAAACATTAAAAAAAGAAAAGAAAATAATAGCAGATTTTAGATGTGACACGGGTAGTAAACTCCCACTCCATAAGTCCCAATCTTCTTTGGAAGAGATTAATAATATATATTTTCTCAATATAGTTTTGTAAGGACACAAGTCTAAACGTCTAAGCCAAACTGACTCCATGACAGGCTTTAAGTTTCCCCTCTAAACTAGAAGGCCTAAGTTCCAGCTTCCCGGAAACTATCAGGCAGTTACACATTGCATAAGGCAGGAGAAACCACCCTTGCAACACCTAAACAGGAAAGGCCAGGAACCACCCTCCGCATTACTGAGGGAGAGGGCTATAGATAGAAACTATAGATAAGACCCTGTTACCTAACGTTATTAACTCGTTAGTCGCCGAACAAGACCCTAGGCTCGCTCTGTAATTGGTTGAATTTAAAGGTGCTCGAAATGTTGTAATTGGATCCCTCCGAAAGTAACGAAATGTCAATTTCGTAATGTCAATGATGTTGAATAATTATGATTGGATCACTGTTCCCATGTCACAACTTCTGTAACTCCCCTGTCACAAACCCCATAAAAACCCTACTCCTCCATTGTTCAGGACTCTCAGCACAGATCCACTGCATTGGTGAGGTCTGGGAGCCCGAGCTCGAGCCTGTAATAAAGCCCTTTGCTTTTTCATACCTGACTCGGACTCCTTGGTGGTCTTGGGATTTTGGGGAGATCGTGATCTGGGCATAACAGTTTATGTATTTTATGGATCTACTTCAACTTTGCATGAAAAAAAATGTCCTAAAATATGAGGGATATTATGAAGCATCTAAGAAAAATTAAAATTTGTTTATTTTTAGTTAAAAAGTCAACAATTTTATTTTTGTAGTATTAGGGAGGAAGACATTTTCTTCTGTACAAGTTTCTTCAGCAGGACTAAGAATCAAATAGAAATGAGACAGGAGAAAACCAAATTTAGTTTCCTATTATAGGGGACAAGGGCAGGCTACTTCAAGATGGGCCACTTTGACATGAACATTATTTTGAGCTAAAAGCAATCCAGACCCAGCAAATTAGAAAAAGTGCTTCAACTGCCTGCTTATAACAGGTAGAGAGCTTTTAACAGAGATTCCTCCTTACCTAAAGAACTTATCTGCATAGTAGGGAAATCTTGTTTTCTGAACATCTCCTTTCACTTAGCTGCTTCTGGTCTTTCTCCTCTTTGGAATCTCAGACCCCTACCCCTCTGGTCACCTCATATAAGCATCATGCTGCTCCACTGTCATCGGAATTTCCACATCTGTGTGGATACCCCACGTGCATGTTACGAAATTTGATTTTCTCCTGTTAATCTGTCTCATGTCAATTTGATTCTTAGTCCAGCGAGGAGGATCTTGAAGGATAGATGAAATTCTTCCTTCCCAACACTAAATAAGAGGAATCCACACAGACATGAAATTCCAAAGACAGTCAGGCAATATAAGGCTCATATGACATTATAAGTTAAAAGAGAGTCAGGGTCTGAGGATACAGATGGGCAGAAGACCATAAGCATGAAGGTGAGAGATATTTGGAAAGTAAAGATGGATAATGTTACTAACATAAGTTTCTTAGGTAAAAAGTAATCTCTTTGTTAATAGTTCTCCTTTTGGTACACATTCTCCTTTCCAATGTAAATTCAGGCCATAGAGAGAAGGGAAAGAGCTTTTTCTGAATTTACTGGGTTTTCATGATTTTTAACTCAAAAAAATATTCATGTCAGGTGGCCCATCTTAAGGTATCTGCCCTTGTCTCCTACAAGTGGGTTGGGTAGGGTGAGGAAAAATCTTTTTAATTAAACAGACAATACCTATTTTCATGAAAAATAAAAATAAAATGTTTCATATATGATTGATTGTTGATGATTTGTATTTTTTGAGAAATTGTATTTGTTCACTAATATCACTGTATTATCATTAACAACTAATTCTTAGCATATAATTTTATTTTTTCTCTTAAATTATAGTGAAGGTGGTCAAGAAATATTCTCTACTATAGCTCATAATATACATATTTGCACATAAAATGTGTAGTAGTAGAGTTAAACAAATTTAAAGCTTAAAATATGAAGTAGAATTAATTTAAGCATTTTAAACAGCAATTTGGAAGAAGAATTAATAGAAAAATAACATAGTTTAGCTTGATATCTTAGGTTTAAGACATTATCACTATTTTTCAATTAAAAAAATTAATAACATGGACTTTTCTCAATTCAAATATGAACATATGTGAAATGTAACTATTAATAACTATCATTTTAGGGACTGTAAAACCTGGTTTCACTGTTTCTGCATTGGTAAATAAATTGCCTTATTTCTCATTTTCTCCGACTTTGACTTTGTAGTCATGCCCTCATTACCATATTCAATTAATTAGTGCACAAAGGTAATATTCTAGTGCTAACAACTCGTGGAGTTACATTATTGACTCCAAACAAATAGGGCAGATTCTTAATGCAAGGTGAGCATTCAGAGATCAGAGGAAACAAAGCAACAAACTTCCTACCTGTGTGAAAATACTAATACTAAAAATTCATTACTTGACCAAGAAGACCTTCTACAAGGACAAATAAACAGACAAAAGGGGTAAAAAAGAAATAAAAGAAAGGGCACATTGAAATTAAATGTAAAAATGAGAATTGCTTACATTTTTATCTCACCTTTACCTGACCTGACTGAGTGGAATCAGAACAAAAATATTTCTTTAGAAACTTGCCATCTTACATTCTGAGAGAAACTATAGCATTATTGTAGCTTTGTAATTTTTTATGTTTATTACGTACTTGTACACCAGTGGCAAAAGAATTTCAATCTGTGGTATTTTCTGCATGTTCAAAATTTTCTTAGTCCCTTGCTGCGTTAATGCAGGAGGGTTTCTCAGAGTGCTTTATACATACTTGTTGGGGAAAAGTGCAAATACCAATGTGACTTAAGATTTTTGAATCTTATATTCTGTTTTACCTTACCAATAGATCCATGTTGGAAATAAAGTCTTTCTTGAAGACACGTTTTAAGGCAATGCCCTATATTTAGTCTTTAAATATAGCCAAATGTCATTACTAATAACACTATCCATAATCCCCGTAATTTAGACAGCAGAGTGTGATCGCCACAGCTAGAGTTTCAGTCATGCCCATTTTCTCCTTTTCCTCTACTCATGAATCTTCAACACCTTTCCCACAATGCTACTAACTTAAGTGAACTCTTAATCTTGCATAAAATAAAAGCAATATAATAATGTGGTTATGTAGATAACTTCAAAATGTCTCTTCTCTGTATTCAATCACAGAATTCCTCATGATATTTATTCATGATATTTTCACTCTAAAATGGAAAGCAAACTGGTAAGATTATGCAGACACTTCTTTGTCTCTGCGGGGTTTTGTGTTCTGCCTCTTTGTCCTCCTAATCCCTCTCTTTCTGACTCCAAGGATGATGTTGCCAGCAAAACTTTTCTGCTTCCAAGTCACTTACTTTCACACAGGAATGCATTTTTTTTTGTCTTTGGGAATTTATTGAAAAACTGATCCAGAAAGTGGCACTTAAACTTGAGAGATTACTTATCAAGGAGGGGCACCTGGGTGGCTCAGTTGGTTGAGCCTCTGTCTTTGGCGCAGGTCATGATCGTGAATTTGACCCACACATCAAGCTCACTGCTGTGAGCCTGTCAGTGCAGAGCCTGATTTGGATTCTCTGTTTCCCTCTCTCTGGCCCCCCACCCAATTTGAGCTCTCCCAAAAATAAATAATAAAAAATATCTGAAGAAACTTGTGGAAATTATATGCAGGTTTTAGAGGGCATCATACCTGTCTCTTTTCCTTAATACTTTGACGTTTTCACTACTTTATTCTCCAAAGCTTCAATATTCAATCTCTGAGAATTTTGTCTAAAGTTTACTGTGAATACTTCAAAACAAAACAAAATAAATCCAAAAACCAAAACAGTATGAAAGTCTTTAAAATCACCATGATTAGGAAGCAGATTTAGCTATGATCCATTATTCAATTACTGTAAAAGTATAGTACTTTTCCAATTTGTTATTCTAAATACATAATTTTACATGAAAACAGTTCATGGCATAAAAATAAATTTCAATATATTCAAATTAAAGTAAAATAAAGCAGTTTGGGGGTAGAATAATTCTTAATCAGAGATGATTCTGGTCTAGACAATTTAAACCTGATAAAGCTGAGTTTTAAATAAAAATTTAAATGTCAAAAATGGCAATGCATATTTCAATTATTCACTACTTAAAAGCTCAAAAGCATATAAGAAATCCCAGCATGTATGTATAAGAATGCCATCTTGTATAGCAGCAATACATATTTCCAAGTACTTATTCTGATGGGCATGAGGAGAAATACAGTGGGTAGGTGGAATCTTCCTCTCACTGTTGTTCTTTCATTTAAATATCTGGAGAAAAGCTCACAAAAATTAGTTAAAATTTTCCTTTTTTCCCCTCTGAATTTCAACCTGTGAAAGTGACAGTGTGTTGTACTCAAGAACAGACCTTGTTTAAGAAATGTTTCACTGTTCTGTTCCCTCAGGCTGAGCGATCTCTTTCTCTCCTTGAATGGCCTGCATAAACAGAGCTTTCTGGCATATGCATCCAACTGAAACAAATTAATAACTGCCCTCGATCGCACAGTAACATTGTTTTTGCACCATTCATTACTACATTAGTCCTTCAGTCATTTAGGATGTCTCTCACACGCAAGGATTTGAAAAAGTGGCCAAATGTTTCTGCCAGAGCTTCAGTCAGTTGACAAAGGCAGTAGCTATTATATTAGAAAACTGTCAACTGTTGCAAAAACTTCAATAGTAGGATTTTGGCTAGAAAACACATACACACACACAGCATTCATGCAAGCTTATTCTTTAATGATAGGATTATCTGGTTGGAAGTCCTATTAGGCCATTCTTTTATGACACAAGTGTCCTCTGCCTTCTATCTCTGCTCACTCAGCTCTCATATATCATCTTTCAATTCAGTTCAATTCCATTTTTGTCTTCCTTTCAGAAAAAAAAAAAGAAAGAAAGAGGGATGAGAAAGAGGGGAGAGAGAGAGGGGAGAGACAGAGGAAGGAAGGAAGGAAGGAAGTTCCTTTTCTTTCTGGCAAAGAAATTTTGTATATTCCTTCACCTCATCTACAAATCTAATATAAGAGGTCTGCACAAAATTGTTAGTAAAATTTCTGGGTAAGAAAAATTATTAATTTTTATTATTATTAAATATATTTTTATAATTATTTAAAAAATCAACATATTTATAAAATAATACAAAATCATGTGTCTGTCTTCCATATAGTTTAAATATCTCTGTCTGAAAAATGCATCCTTGCCTTCCTATATTGAGCAAAGTCATAAGTCATATGGCTTTTAACCAGGGCCAGCCTTAGAAAAGAACCTCAAAATAAGTAAAGGTCTCCATGAGAGTTCCATAAATATCAATAGCATCTTCATTTTGATTCTTATTCACATGGCACTTTTCCCCTGTTTCTCTTTCTTGTTTTTTCCTCTCAATGAGAACATGTCCTGCAACTTGACTGAAGCCCTTGTATGGCACTGATCCTTCTGGGCAGGTATCTTGATTCCTGCTCCTTGGTTTTCTTTAATATGAGCATGATTGAAAGTGATTTGAAGTTAGTTAAATTATTTTTTAATGTTTATTTACATTTCAGAGGTGGGGGGGACAAAGTGTGAGTGGGGGAGAGGCAGAGAGAGAGAGAGGGAGACACAGAATCAGAAGCAGGCTCCAGGCCCTAAGCTGTCAGCACTGACTGCAACTTGAGCCTCAAACTCGGAACCTTGAGATCATGACCTGAGCTGAAGTTGGATGCTCAACCAGTTGTGCCACCTAGGCATCCCTCATACTAGTTAAATTGAATCAAGACTTTTTTGGGCGTGCTGGTTACATACCCAAAGTGACTTAAATGTTATGAATTTCAAAAAAGTCAAAATAAGGATGTATTCTATATGAACCTATGCCTATCATTTCCTGGCTCTACTTTTACTAACTGCTCACAGCTGGGTCCAAAATAGACACAGGAAGGCCATGCTTTTAACTCCCTGTCAGTGTGGAGCAAATTCAACTGAGGCAGAAAAAGGAAGTATTCCTGCCCTTCCCCTTCCATTCATTTTTTGGGTCTCAAATATATGTCCATATCTCAAAACAAATTTGATATCTGAAAAGTCCTGTTTGACCAGGTAAAGCTTTTGACAAAGAGAACCCGTAAAGGGATAAAATGATATAACATGGTGAGGATAGTGTGATACAAAGGGGTCTTTCAGGAGGCTGTAGTAGTGATCACAGCCCCATCCCAAATGAGCATTCCCAATCATCTGTGCACCTGTGACCCACTTCCTGCTTCCCTTTTTCTGTCTCTGTGTCTCTCTACCATCACTAATACAATGTACAAGATCAGTCATGACTATATAGTTTCATCTTCTCTTCCCTCTGCTCTTTAAGTTCTAGCAGCATTCAATTAACTTGCTACTTCTTAAATGATGATATGAATTTTCTGTATCATGTGTGCTTACTAAAAACAGATGTTCAGAATAGGGTACCATTGCTGGGACATGAAAAAAGGAGGGTGGACTAAAATGCAGATGTTAATTTGTGTGTGTGTAGTAGCAAGGTGGAGGTGGGGAGAGGGAAGGAAGAAGTATTGTGGTCAAGGCAAAGAAGACAGGAGGTAAAAGAAGATGGAAAGGTTGTTATATAAGGAAAAAGAGTGTTAGAAATCATAGTCAGGCTTATGATCCTGGCCTGTTTTGAATTAAGAAAGACTAGAAATAATGACTTGACCATTTTTTTCTGTTATTCATTCAATGTTTATTTATTGAGTGTATAGTAAGTAGGTGTATATCAAGAAACAAAACACCCCCAAAAATAGAATCTTTCCTGCTTTAGGGTTTATATTCTAAGCGTCAGGAGACAGACAATCAAACAACAAAAACAGTAATAACATCATTAGCAATTAATATTCTGAGGAATATTTTTAAAAAATTTTAATCTTTATTTATTTTTGAGAGAGAGACACAGAGTGAGAGTGGGATAGGGAGAGAGAGAGAGGGAGACTCAGACTCTGAAGCAGGGTCCAGACTCTGAGCTGTGAGCACTGAGCCCGATGTGGGGCTTGACACACAAACCGCAAGATCATGACCTGAGCCAAACAAAGCAAATGCTTAACTGACTGAGTCACCTAGGTGCCCCTATTCTGAGGAATCTTGAATGTTGAAGTGATATGTTATGAATACAAGATAATTTTAGAAACAGAGAAGCAGGTATAGTAAAGAATTATGAGACAAAATCAGAGACCATATGAAAATGAGTTGCATTTAACTAAATGAGAAGCCATAATAAACTATATTAATGGGCAGAGAGATAGCTAACAGAGAATGAATACGGCAACAATCTGAAAAACATAATCAGCAGAAAGTGGGCCAATTAATTGATTGATTCACTGGGTAACTGAATTGTAAATCAAATGCCATCTCCTTTTCGAACCCCACCTGTCTGTTGGAAGCACAACTCTGCATCTCAAACACTTCCCCAGTTTTGTGCTGTTTGAAGGGTGTAAGAATAATGCCAAATTGTAAATCTCCCTCTCCCTGACTTATTTTATGTCTTTTAAGTACTGCACTCTGTGCCTCACTGCCAAGTGCCGATTGTGACCAAAGTGTACTTACACTGTTCTGAACATAGATTTCTGTCAGAAGGAAATCCTTAGAACACTGTGAAGGTGAGAATTAGTTATAACTTTGATCATGACATTGTAACTATAATGATGAGTTTTGTATTTTACCAAATGCTTGCTTCTATACAGTGAATTTTTAATACCCATATTAATTTATTTGTTATTTAGATATGTTTTGGGTTAGGTTTTCAATTTCCTGTTTTGTTTTTCAATCAACAGTCAACAAATACTGTTGAGTACATAATTGTGGCAGGTTTTGGGAGAGAAGAGTTACCAAAAACAAAGTCTCTGTCTTCATAGACTTATATTCTGGTAAGAGAATTGATAATAAGCAAACACAAAACATCATCATCAATAACAACAAAACACTTATTGTGTCAGTTGGAATAAGAGTTACTACCAAAAATAAAACAGTATTAGGGGAGAGAGAGTGAAGGAGGGGATGATCTGAACAGTTTTCACAAAAAGCTTATCTGATAATGTTCCACTGAAGAACAGACTTCAATGATGTAGGCCATACAGGTGTCTGGGAGAAGTGCATTGGGGACAAAAATTGTCTGTAGCAGCACACTCCTGGTTCAATACATCATTAATGCCTCTAGAAAGGATGCATACTGCACAGAATACATGATTCAATGCATTCCAACCACTCTTATTTCCTTTCTCTTTTAGTTTGTACTAAATCTAGAATACCATATAAATAATGTTTCTTAAAAACAAAATAAAGAAATTTTCATTTACAGTATGAGTTCATAAAAGACAAATATATTTTTTACTATTGCATGATAACATTTATCCTTGTAAAAGTCCTGCAAAGTGTATCCCCATCTCTAAATACTTTGTATGGAATGCAGAGACCATATGAAGAAAATGAATATAAAGTAGCATTAATAATGAGAGTACTGGGATACCATCACTTATCTTATAACTGTACAATCCGTCCTGCAACACACACAAACTAAAAACTGAAAACATGCTTTAAGGTTCAAGAGGAGTGTAAAATAGTGGATAAATGCTTATATTCTAAATGCCTTTATTTTTATTCTATGATTCTGGGTCAATGATTTCTTTGTTCAGCATATATTTCTTCAATGCTTCACTTAATTAACTGATACGGTAAAAGGTAATTAACTTAATTTTTATTTTATCAGATCTAACAGGCAGAAGTAGTTACAAGGTATGGATATAATAGAGCATGGTATTTATTGATAATTCTTATTAATGGATATAAACTAGGAAATTAGTGTGACTTGTTTTAGAATACCTAGTGCCATCTTATTATACCTAAGCATCAATTTTTTATTAAATATCAGCTTTAGAAATTCAACTATTTTACACAAATAACTTGAAATCACTGGTGTCAATTGTATATTATTTTAGTAATTGTATTATTAGTTGTATTTTCAGTAATTTATTTGCCTTGGGAATTATTCAGATTGCCATTTGTCATAAAAGCAGAGTTTTAAATGTGATTTATATTTACTTCTTTTTTTAAATTTTTATTTATTTCTAGGAGAGAGAGAGAGAGCGCGAGCAGGGGAGGGTCAGAGAGAGAGGGAGACACAGACTGTGAAATAGGCTCCAGGCTCTGAGATGGCAGTCAGCACAGAGCCCGACCGGGGCTCGAACCCACGAACCATGAGATCATGACCTAAGCGAAAGTTGGACGCTTAACTGACTAAGCCACCCAGGCGCCCCTATTTACTTCTTTTTTATTTTATTTTAGTTTTTTTTTTACTTTTGAAAGAGAGAGAGAAAGCACAAACTGGGGAGGGCCAGAGAGAAAGGGGAAAGGAGGCTCTGTGCTGTCAACGTAGAGCCCAAGGGGCACTTGAACTCACAGACTGTGAGATCATGACCTGAGAGCCAAAGTCTCATTACTCGAGCAGAGGTCAGAGGCTTAACTGACTGAGCTGCCCAGGCACCCCAATTTATGTTTACTTCTGACACAAATTTGGTAGTGATGAAGAGCATGTGAAAAAAAAAGAATCAGATAATAAAATTATATAGATTATGTTACCAATAAACAATTATAGCACCAAATTAATTAATGCTAATAGAATTAATCCCTCCTATAATAATAATATTAGAACAAAAATGTCAACAATTGACTTACTTTCAAGAAGCTAATGTGACTACAAATTAATCATATCCTATCTAATATGATCTTAGAGGGAGTAAAATTTCCCACAATAAAAGAGTCTTAACATAATCCTGAATGCAAACACAATGTGACAACAGAGGCAGCCTTTAACATAGCACAGCCAAGGGCTTTGGACACAGGCAGGTCTAGGCTTAAATGTTGGGTCAACTATTTTCTAGGAATATAAAAATTGAACAAGACATCTAATCTTGGACCTTATGTTCCCATCTGTAAAATGGTCACCATTTTGATGACATAATATGTACACAATGTTTAACACTGTATGTGTATATAGCAGATATTCATGAGTATCAGTTTCATCTCACAGTAATTGTTTTCATTATAACACCTAGGTCATTACCAGTTGTCTGTGCCACCAAATGTGATAAACAGGACTGTCACTGAAGACTTCAGCTTACTCCTAATGATGATGACAGAAACAACAACAACACATACAAACCTAGACCCGATTCATTAAGCAGTCTGGTAAATGTTTTTAGTTATATTCTTTAATATTAACAAATATTTCATAATATTTTGTGCTTTAACTGAAGACCTTTTTTCAAAGAACATACAGTTATGCAGGTGTGAAGTGATAGAATCAGAATTCAAATCTACTTTTCTTTGATATCAAACCGATGTCTGATGAAATATTAAATTTAGTCTGATTGTTTTTACAATGAAGTGTATGATGCAATTTTCTAAAGTTATAAACATGCATAAAGTTTTAAATAAAACATTGAAAATAATTAAACATCCTTCCAAATCAAAAAGGAAGTATAAATTATGTAGTGAGAAACAACTTGTGTTCATTGAGAACTGGTGATAGAACTTGCTTCCGACAAGCATCATCTTGCTATCTTTAATTCAGGAAAGAATTCTGTCAAAACTGGCCAAGCTGTTCTAACAGACTTGATACCATTTTGACAAACAAAGCACAGCACACCCAGAGGCATTAGGGAGCAAGACTTCCCAAAGATCATGTGTACTTTGGCCATCTGTGTATTTTAAATTTATGAGAACAATAAATCTCACAAAATTGGATATTTTGCACAGACTTTTATGTATTTGCACATTTTTGATAGAGTTGAACATTATTTTATGAAACTGATATAACTCTAAAATATTTCTGTAAAATCAATTTCAAAATAGAGAATCTTATTTTTCCACCAGTTTTACTGTATCACTTGATATGTTTCACTTGATATATATCTAAAATATTTTTGCAAAACCAATTTCTGAATACAGGATCTTATATCCCACTATGTTTTTCTGTCACTTGATCTACATTTGAAAAACTACTCAGAAATTTTAAAAAAATATAAAAACTCACATTTAAGAAATCTGTTTTGGATATATGTCGAATGTCAAAACAACAGCAATGCTCAAAAGAATCTGCAAATAGAAATGTAAATGATGGGGAGTGTTTGACCCTTGTATCAATGGTAACTTAACACTCTCATGGAATAGTAACAGTTATGAGAGAACTGAAAATAATGGAATGGCCTCAGCTTTGTATATATTAAAACCTTTTTTTCCACATGATGCTATAGCAAATAATAATATACTAAATCTAATGTTAATTAGATTAGTTAGGTCTAATCAACGCTTTAAATCAATTACATTTTTTTCATGTCCATAAAAGGATTTTAAGTTCTTTACTCATTTTTTTAAATGAAAAGATATTTTTAAAGAAGAGTACTGAAATATATTAGCCAGGTTAACTAACCTGTCCGTGGTTATATTGTTGATACACTGTAAAAATCACCTCATACCTAATCTAATTGAATTCAAAACTCATAGTATTCACCACTTTGCATTAACGACTCAAAATAATTCTTTGAGTTTGCTATATCCTGATTCCTGGTAAATTGGACAATTCCTTGTTTTTAGAAATGAGATTTCAGAGATGAGCAAGAAAAGATTCAACTTTTAAGAAAATTTGTAAGGGAGCAAATAATTTTAATATATAGTTCAACTAAACAAAACTAAATTTCATTTGAAAACAATTTTGGCAGGGGAATAATATGAAAATTTTAAAAATATTATTTATGAAGGTCCAGTTGGTTCTGATATCCATTTAAAATGCTGCCTTCCAAGGATTTTTTGACTCAGGTTCTTATAAATTTGCATAAAAAATTTGGAAGGAATAACGAAACTCACATGTATCTGTACATTAACCTAACCATATATATCTCAGAAGCATTTTTTCATTTACAAATATATTCAATACTTAGGGGATTCTCATAAAAATTCAGTTCCTACCAATAAGGTAGTTGGACACTTTATCCAAGAATAGATAAAGGAATGGTATTTTTCTTGCCTTAAACAGTCTTTCCTCCACGTTCTGAGCCAGGAAATAGAATTTATTTAAAAAGAAACAGAAACAAAAACAGAAAGAGAAATAAAATACTTAAAATGAAACTTGCCTATATCTTCCCTAGGATATGATGAAGATAAATGCATTAAGTGAAAAAAGGTTGATTTACCATGTATACTACACACTGTTTGTTCATAATCTGTCAGCATTTAGGCTGCCTCCTACATTAAGTTTCTTTTATGATCTTTAGAAACCTGACTCTAAAAATATAGCACAGGTTTTTCAAAGACTACTAACACTTATAGAAAACTGGAATGATATAAACACAAAAACACTTTCATAATACATGTGTATTACCTATTCTTACCATGCCAGATATACACCAAGTTTGAGGAATTAATAAAGAACAAAATAAATTCCATGCCCTCATCTTATTTATATTTTATAAAATTTTAATTTTAAGGGCAATATAATTTCAGATAATAAATTCACCATTTTTAAAATTATTGATATGTCTTCTGGAACAAATGGGACATAAGCTAACCTTTGAAGTAGGGGCATGATTTGACTATTTAAAAGGATTATAAAGCATCCCAGCCACAAGCAAAATGGGGAAAGAGGGACAAGGCCATTGTATTACTGAGGTTGAAGAACTGGATATCAAAAAAAAAAAACACACCTTGGTTTATTTTCTAATATATAAAGCAGGATTCTTAAACTTATCTCACTTGTAGCACTGAGAATACTAAATTAATTTAAATAAATAACTAATCCTAAGATACCACTTTGAAGTAGGTGGTATTTAACAGAATATGGTCTTCTTTTTCTCATAGGATGACATATTGTGGAGAATGGTATAATATCATAGACTCGGGCTGTTTAAAGGCATCTGGAAAACTGGCCAAGAACTTCCTCTAAAAGCAATATTGAGCTTGTGTAGATTCTTGACATATGATAATTAAGACAGTCTGATAGCTATATGCCAAAAGTGCTGAAGCAGAAAGTCTGGTTTTATAAATATAGATCCTGGAATGATGGTAGAATATACAGGAAGAGATCTCTAGTAGAACAAGAAAAAGATAATTACAAATAATTCAGACATCAAAATTAACAGTGCAAATATGTTTGCATTATATACTGAAATTAATCTGTAGTTAAGATTTGCATTTATTGCGATATATAACCTGCTTTAAAGATGTTGCAAAAACTCTGATGTTAAATATTTACCTTTGACTAATGTTTAAGATTTTCATATTTTATGTGGTAATTATTTAAGGATTATAGATTAGAGTGGGTGCAGCACATGCATGGTAAACTATATTCAGGCAGTTTTCTTAACCATCAAGCTCAAGGCAACTTTTTCAAGGATGGCTTTCCAACTTCAAAATATAAATGAAAACAGGAGAAGAAAATTTATTAAGGAGTAGAATCTAAAAAGTCCAAAAATTATTTGAAGAAATCAGCAGTGACTATTGTCATTAGACATCACTACTGGCTTATTTTTACAGTTAGTGGTGACTTGTAGTTATCCGCCAACATTCATTTGCCTGGTTCACTTTATGTACCTTTGCACAATTGTGTGCAAGTGCAATGACTACAATTAGTGTTGCTATTGAAAAGAAGAAAGCATAGAGATATAGATTTAAACATGGAGAAACCTCTCCCTTTTCTGCCTCTCCCTTGCTTGTCTTTCTAGAAAAATATATTATTAAAAATAGAAATACCATAGTATCCAGTAATTCTGTTGCTGTCTACACCTAAAACCCCAAAAACACTAACTAGGTTGCAGCATTTTTTTACAATAGACAAGATACTGAGGTGACCCAAATGTCCATTCATAAATAAATGGATAAGGAGGACGTGGTGTATATACACAACAGAATGTTACTCCACTGTAAAAAAGAATGAAATCTTGCCATTTGCAACAACATGGTTTGACCTAGAGGGTATTAATGCTAAATAAAATAAGTCAGTCAGAGAAAGATAAATACCATATGATTTCACTTACATATGGAACCTGAAAAACAAAATAAATGAGTAGAGAGGCAGACAAACCAAAAAACAGACTTAAATTCTGAGAACAAACTGATGGTTGCCAGAATGGAAGTGGGTGATATAGATGAGTGATATAGATAAAGATCAAGAGGTACAAACTTCTGGCTATAAAATAAAGTCACAGACATGGAAATACAGCACAGGGAAAATAGTCAAAAATACTGTAATAATGTTGTATGGTGATAGATGGTGACTACACTTGCCATGGTGGGTATTGAGTAATACACTGAATTGTGGGACCAATATGTTGTACACCTGAAACGAATATAACAATGTATACTAATTATACTTCAATAAAAAGATAAATAAAATGATTTTCTAATTTTAAATTTGATTGAAATACCTCACAGTACTATGCATTAATGTTAAATGAAACAATGGAGTAATTTAAAATGTACTATTTGACAAAAATATTATTATGCTATCATTTAACAGATATTTTAAATAGTTCTATTTTAAGTGGCATTGCTTAACAAAGAAAATTGATATCCGTATAAATCAAATTACTGCTTAATGCATGATGTTTAACTTGAACACTTAACTATATACAGGTCAGGCACTGTGAACATAATTAATTCCTTGATTTTAAACATTTCAGAGTTCAAACTTATCTCTCCATAAATATTAAGCATCTTAGTAGTAAATATTTTTATGCTGATTGTAAATTCTACAAATGCTATACACATTGTATATGCTAAACAAATAGAGAAACATAAGTACATGGATAAAAACGGTCTTCAAAAGACAACTGCAAATATCTAATAGCAAATATATATTAATTTTACATTAGAACATGTGGATGACCCAAATATTTTACCCAACGTTCATAGTATAAGTGTAAAACTAAAAATAATCACACAGAAATTTAAATTATTTGTATCTTATTTTTCCCATTACAGCACTGTTATTTAAGGCTAGCTATTACATGGATGTTGATTCACTATCACCTAGTTTCAAAGACTTCTAGTGAGAACTACTTTATTTTTCCTTATACTTTGTATTTATATTTTTCCTAAAAAAAAGGATTCTTAAATCTGTTTGTGAGATTATTTCTAACAAGAGCAATTCTCAGCAAACAGTAAACCTAATCAGAAAAGAAACTCTTGCTATAGTTCCATAAGCTATATTGAAACACTCTGGATCACTGCTTGCTATATAATCCTCTTTCACCTGCATATCAGGAATATACTCCTCACAGAAGTATACGGATTAATAAAAAAAAAGTCATTAATAGTATCTTCTATATGCTTCCTTGTTCCAAAAGACTTCAATAAGAGATATTTTTTTATTACTTAGAACCTTTCCAAAAGGCATAGGGGTAACAGCAATCTTAGAGATAAGAAAACTAATTCAAAGGCATTAAAAACTTTACCAATATGATGTCAAATATTTGCTTGAAAAGTCAAAAGTCAAAATGTTCAATTGGTTGTTTTGTTGGCTCAGCAGCAGTAAAGGTAGTGAACAAGCAAGTCTTCAATGAACTGTTATTGAGGAAAGAGCTTTTCATGATGAACACTATTTTGAATCAGTACATCATAGAACGACAACAGATCACAGAAACATAAAACAGTGAATGGCAGGGTCCTTAGAGATCATCAGCTCCTTAGAATAAATAAAAAGGCCACAATGGTAGTGCAGTGCTACTTTGGATATAAAGTATTGTGATTTCAGTGACTGCACACCTAAGGAATTTTTTTGCATTCATATATTCAAGTGAATTTTTCACTCAGCATGTATTCTTTCATACCTGTTTAAAGTTTTGAATCAGTATGACACATTTTTCTTAAAAGAAATTTTATTAATTCATTGTTGATATTCTTAGACTTGGGTTATTGTTTTTAGTGATGTCATTTTATGTCATCTTTCCTCAGAGTTTAACTCCCTAGTTTATGATCCTGAGCTGAAACTCTCTGCATCTTCTGGTCTACTTCATCAGGTTAGAAAAGAGTCACAGTCTCTTAAAACTAGAAGAGAAAATGCAGATTTCCTTCTCCTACTACCCTTCTATCTTCTTTACTTAATGCTAGAATGGTTTTCCAAACTACACTTGAATAACTTCCAAGTAGCAAATTCCCCATTTACAGAACTATATTAGATATTTTTGATGCTGAGTTGAGATTTGTTTTTCTATCTTCCTTTTATTGTTTGTTTCTTATCCTTAGTAAAAATGAGAACAAGTATAACAATTTTTCTTGACATGTCTCAATATCTGAATATTTCCATAATGACTTGGATTCCAAAAATTTTATGTTTAATCTATTTTTCTTTTTATTTTTTGTGAAGTTTTTTACACTTTTTTAAAATTTTATTTTGAGAGAGAGACAATGCATATGTGGGGGGTGGGGGGCCAAGAGAGAGAAAACAGAGAATCCCAATCAGGCTGCACACTATCAGTGCAAAGCCTCATGCTGGGTTCCATCCCAAAAACCGTGAGATCATGACCTTAGCCAAAATCAACAGTCAGATGCTTAACTGATTGAGCCACCCTAATGGCACCCTTAAACTATTTTAATTAATAAAGCATGCTTTTGAGCTGCATCACCATTATTTTTACTGGGTAAATAAATTTGAATTTCCTGCACTGTATTTAGAAGTGCCCTGCCAAAAACAACGTAATGATTCAGATAAGGTTTAATGACATTCTCAGAAGGCAATCCTATCAGTTTCTCACTCTGGATATAACTCAGCATTGACAAAAACAGCTTATTTAATGGTCGTATTTCACTTTTAGATCATATAAAATTTATGATTAATTAAAAATTGAGTAAATACTTTCTAAATAACTGCTAAAGATGAACAAATAGATTTATCCATCCACAAGTACTGAAAATGTAATTTCTCTTTGGTAAGTTTAATCTTGTTACATTTTGAATTTTGTTTCTAATTAGTTATGAACTTTTTGGCTATTGGCATTGATATTCATGTATTTCCTTCCATTCTTGATTAATATAGTTAAAAAATGTATGAGTGTGCTTTGTACCTTTAATGTGTTATTGATAAAAAGTAGACTATGGTAGGGTCAAGGGCATAGATGTGAACAAAGTTATTAAAAGTTTCCCTTCCAGCATGAAGGGTGAAAACTAGATATCACTGTATCTGTCCCACAGAGAAGTATAGTGGCTAGAATTACTTTTTTTTTTCTTCCTAAAGTCAGTTCCATGATTTTGGAACTGACTCAGAATTTGGATTGTATCGCATGTTCAATGTTTTGTCTCAAGAAAGGTCTTCCTATCCTTTATTATGAAACCCTGGAACATTTATGTGTCTTCAGTAGCCCATGGTCATTTTTTATTTGGTCTTTTCTCTATCACAAACTTCAGTTATCAATTTATGGTTTTGAATCCCTTTGGTTACATCAACACTGATTTCAAGGACTTGAAATATTGCTGCATGCTTATATTTATTGTAAAGCTTCAATATTTCATATTTTTCTACCTCTTTCTGATCTTTAATGTATTTATAATTTTTATAATTATACTATTGATGTGTTACTCTTTGTGGTTACATATACTATTTCTTGTCATTCTATTTTGCAACACTTTAACTCAGGTAAAAGTTAAGAATGATGGATCTCAAGCTTCTACACATTCTGTGTGAACATGGAGAACTCTTCAGGCATCCATAACTTCTTATGTCTGTTTGGAAGACATGAATTACAAACACCATTTAGTCCCAAAGTGACCCCCAGAGTGCATAGGTAGAGTACAGAATGAAATGAACAGCTGACTTTTTGTACTTCCCTTGATAACCTCCTCCTTTTAATAAATACATCAGAAACCACCCTAGGTTTAGACTGCTTTGATTCTAGAGAGATGATACTAGTGCACCTTCTTCCCATTCCTAAGAATTATTTTTACTGTAGGTTGTGGAAAATTAAATCACTTATAAAATTTACTCAAGCATCCAAAGACAAACAGCAAATATGTAGAAAAACTCAAATATTTGAGAGGCTCATTCATCTCTTCCATTTTTTTTTTAAATTTTCTAACCAAGGAGAGTCTTGGACACTTCTTCTTTCTTGTGAGCACAGAAAAATTTATATTGTTGACATGTGGCCACAATGGATTTTCAGTATGACAACTAATAAAATGTGTGATTAGCACCTTTCAGGCACTGTTCCAGGATTTTCCTTCAATAATCCCATAAACTCTAAAGTAACTAATGATTTGATTTTTATTTGTATCCCAACTTTACAGTTGAAATGTAGAGGTGTCAGATAGTTATGCAACAAACAACCGTCAACTTGTAGGACTGGATTCTGGAATTACCATTTATTGTTCCCAGTTCCCCAGCTTTTATTCACTTATTTCTGAGTGAAGTACTTTTAAGAACTTTTCACTTTTCCTGGGAATTGAGTGTATTCATCTTTCTTACCTCCTAGTAGAGGTGTTTATGTTGATATTTGCAAATAAATAATCTTGCTCTTAGTTTTCCAGTGTGTTTTGTTTTGTATTGTTTCATTTTCAATATCAAGGGCTTTAGGAAAAAGTGTTCTCATCCTTATGAAAGTAACATGTTTCAGTGTAGATGGGGAACGGTTGTCTCAAAGACCTAGGACTTTTTTCCTGGTATTTCTTCAATTATTTTTTTAAATTAATTACCTATAAAAGTTGTAGACCTAGTTGATTTTGTGGATCATCCTAAAAAGTATAAAACAATATTTCATATCAGCTTAGTAGTTAAAAGATGTGAAAGCATCATCATATGGTTAAAAAGCAGAGTCCTGTGACCTTTCTTCTCCACTCTGGCAATATTTAGAGCAGCACATTTCAATGGATGCTATATAATGTTAACAGGTCTCTTTAAAAAGATGGGAGCGAGGAATGCTGGAAAATATATGTTGAAAAATAAATCAGCTTAGTCAATAATGTACTAGTCACAATTCAATTTTTGCATTTTGATCAGAACCTTTAACTGTTAACAGTGAACATGGAAAAGAGTAAAAACACATGCAGTATTTCTATAATATATTTGATCATTGGTCCACTATTGTTCTATTAAATACATGTGGGACAGGGGCGCCTGGGTGGCTTAGTCGGTTAAGCGTCTGACTTTCGCTTAGGTCATGATCTCGCAGTTCGTGGGTTCGGGCCCCGCATCGGGCTCTGTGCTGACTGCCAGCTCAGAGCCTGGAGCCTGTTTCAGTCTGTGACTCCCTCTCTGTCTGACCCTCCCCTGCTCACGCTGTCTCTCTCTCTCTCTCCTAGAAATAAATAAAACATTAAAAAAAAAATAAAAAAATAAAAAATAAATAAATACATGTGGGACATACGGTTTTAGAGAAAAGGATACTCTAACTTCTTTTCTAGAAATGAATTTGGAATGAGTCACCTCCAAAAAAAAAAGGGACAAATTAGAACTTGAAATTTTAAAAAATCTGTCCTATATTTGCAAAAAATTAAATTTTTAAATATTTATTTTTGAGAGAGAGGCAGAGCACGAGTGGGGGAGGGACAGAGACAGAGAGGGAGACACAGAATCTAAAACAAACTCCAGACTCTGAACTCTCAGCACAGAGCCTGACACTGGGCTTCAACTCGGGAACAGTGAGATCATGACCCGAGGTGAAGTTGGAAGCTTGACCACTGAGCCACCCAGGTGTCCTCCCGCCAAAAGCCAAAATAATTTTTAAGTGACAGTAAAAGTTGAAGACTGTATTGCCATAAAGGTCTTTTTCTGGATTAGACTATCATAAACAATTGTATAGAAGTATACAATGTCTTTGTTTCAAGAAAGAAGGCAACTGACTTAAGCATATCAACCAAACTGAGAGGTTATTTGAAAAACTGCCTGTGAATTTTAAACTTTTCACATTGATTAAAATCAGAAGAAATGAGAACACTGGTGACAAGCAAAGGAGATATTCAACATAAAAGCAAATCTAAAATCTAAATTAAAGATTTCATACAACTGGCACAGACAAGTTTTGCCTGTTAGTTTTGTCAAAAGTTATCCTGATTTTCCAAATAAAATTAGTATTATACTAACCGTATGCTGGTAAGTAAAAACAAAGATGATTTAAGACAGTGTTATTTAAAAAAAGTATTAAAACCAGCGATGCCTGGGTGGCTCAGTCAGTTGAGTGTCCAACTTTGGCTCATGTCATGATCTCACGGTTTATGGGTTCTAGCCCCACACGGAGCTTGTTGCTGTGAGCACAGAACCTGGTTTGGATCCTCTGTCTCTATCTATGTCCTTCCCCGACTCATGCTGTCTCTCTCTCTCTCAAAAATAAACATTTAAACAAAATATATTAACATCAAAACCGTCCTTTCATTGTTAATATCCTTGACTCTCAAATTTCACAAGTACTAACCTAAAAGTAACCCTAAAGATTTTTATGGTGTTAGATGTTGCAGTATTTAATATTCTATTCTTACACACTTCTTCCTTGTTGAATGTCCATGGATTGTTTACCAAACATAATTTTGTAGCTTAACGAGAATGCTCTTTGCATCCAAATCACAGTTCAAAGATTCCTAGGAAAATATATGTTAGATTTCAATCTTTAAAGAGTAATGAGTGTTTCATAAGTTTAGCTCATTTTTAACTTGCCAATTTTTTGTTAAATAAAAGAAATGACAATTCTGAAAGAATTTAAATAACCAATAAAAACTAAAAGAGGAAAATATAGTGACTTAATGACTGAAATAGGTATAGTTACAGCAGAACTCTAAAGGTACAATAATTAAAAAGAAGTTTTTTGACTAAAATTTTTTAATATCTATAAAGGCATACAAATTGAGCATAACTAACCATGAAGCTAAAATATTGAGGTTTCATAAGAAGAAAATGCATACCTATCAATTTTCTTGTATCTACCCTGATCCAGACTGAGTCTGCATGCAAGAGAAACATAGAAATTCTATTCCAAATTGCCAAAGTAACTGTTTGCCAAACACGTTCGATTAGTGTAAAATGATCTAATTAATGTACCCCACAAAGGACTAAGAACAAATACCAGTATCAAATACAGCTACAGAAAGAAATCTTTGAAGTGGCTGTTTTGAACAGGCTATTAACAACATGAAATTTAGCTGAAATGTGACCAACCAGATGCTGGTGCTTGAATCCAACAAATAAAGAAGATTGCTTTGCTGTTAGAAAGTTAGCATAAATTTCCTCTCTCTGTCACACAGTGCTGCCTGAAAACCCAGGAGGAAATTTCTGATTTTTAAAATTTATTTTAAAATAAAATAAATGGGCTTTTTAAAATTATTCTTATTTTCTGTTAAATTAGTTAGTTAAATATTTAAATTAATTCTCACTTAATTTTAGCTGGTGGTGCTGTGAGTGGATTTTGGGATATGAATAAACTCCATATCAGTCAACAATTTTAACTTTCTGAAAACAAAAAGAGGGGAAAAAATGCAAACATAAATGTACAAATTGCTTCTATGGGAATTAGAATGAAAGATGTTTCTCTTCCTTTGTTCAAATAATTCTTTTTAGATCTCTGCAATAGAGATTTCACTTTGCAACCAATGAAAACATATGGTTTAGAAATGAACCCTTGGGGCACCTGGGTGTCTCAGTCAGTGAAGTATCCTAATCTTGGTTTCAGCTCAGGTCATGATCTCACGTTTTTGTGACATCAAGCGTGGTATCGAGCTCTGCTCTGGCAGCATGGAGCCTGCTTGGGATTTTCTCTCCCCTTTTCTCTCTGCTCCTCCCCAACTCACTTTGTCTCTGTCTCTTTCACAAAAAAAAAAAAAAAAAAAAACTTTAAAAGAAAATTGAAATGAATTCTTGAATTCAGCGGAGTTTAGAGCAACGAAGTTACTATGTATGATACTGTAAAGGTTGATATGTGGCATTAAACATTTGCCAAAATCCACAGGTTACAAAATGCAAAGAGTTTCATGTAAAGAGTTAATGTAAACAAGGCACTTTAGTTAATAATAATGTATGAATATTGGCTCCACAATTGTATCAAACACACAGATTAATAAAATATGTTAATAATAAAAGAAACAGAGGGTGGGTGAGGAAGTATATTGGAACTTTGTGTTTTCTGCAAACTTAAAATGGCTTAAAAGAATATAGTCTATTAGGTACATAAAATTTTAATCCTTGTTAGTTAACATGCACTTGGTGCATACAATATAGGCAGACTGAAATAAACTCTAGATTATGTGGCTTCATTGACTGTTACACTGCTTAGAACTTAGTGAATATGGGTAGTTCAGATCAAAAACACTCTGGAACTTTTCTTAGAAATACTAGATTTGGGGGCACATGGGTGGCTCAGTCAGTTGAGTGTCTGACTTTGGCTCAGGTCATGATCACATGGTTTGTGAGTTCAAGCCCCACATGGGGCTTGCTGCTGTCAGTGTAGAGCTTGCTTCCTATCCTGACTCCCTTCCCTCTCTGCACCTCCCTCACTTGTGCTATTTCTCTTGCTCTGTCTCTCAAAGATAAATACACATAAAAATTAGATTTTATTAGATATTTCAGCATTCTATTTCTTTGCATCAAATTTTGAAATATGTTTTTCAAGACCTATTACATTCATAATACATATAACCCTTGTTATGAACTGAATTGTGTCCCCCTCAAAATTAATAGGCTGAAGCCCCAACCCCCATCAGATGGTATTGAAGATGGGGCTTTTACGATGTAATCAAGTATAGATGACGTTATAAGGGACACCCATAGTGGGATTAGTGCCCCTATGAGAAAAGACCCTAGAGAGTTGCTTTTTGCCAGCAAGAAGGAGGCCTTCTGCAAGTCTGGAAGAGAGATCTCACCAGAACATGACTATTTAGGCACCCTGATCTCAGACTTTCAGTCTTCAGAGAGAATAGAAAATAAAATTATATTGTTTAACCCACGTTGCCTAACATATTTTGTAATGGCAGCACTAGCAGATTAAGACAGCATTCCACTGAGTTTAGTGTATGTCTGGAGGAAGTGGAGGAAAGAGCATGGAGCTAGAATTCAACCTATTGGCACACAGACTATCTTTTGAAATAAATCAACCCTGCAGCATGACCATTTATTCTATCTTAAACCTGAGTATTCCTTGTCAAAATAAAAGAGTTACACTGACTAATCTACCTCTACTCTTGTCCATTCAAGTTAGAATTGCTACATAAAACAAAAAAATTAAATTTGAATTTCAGATAAACAACTAATGAATAATAACAAATAATGTACTATGGAGGGCATCATTATACTAAAGATCTGTTATTTGTTTTTGCTGCTATTGTTTTTGCTTATTTGGTTTCTTTCTTGCAATTCTAATTCAAGTATAATAAAAGTAGCTTAGTGGTTCTGCAAGTTTAGCATGTGTAAGAAGGACCTGGAGGGTTTGATAAAACATGGATTGCTGATACCCACCCCACAGTGTCTGATTCACTAAATCTAGGGAGATGCCCAAGAATTTGCATTTTTATTAAGTTTCCAAGCGATGATGACACTGAGAGAACTTTGGATATGATTGGACTCATGAGCCTTAACATCCATTTTTTTAAATTAAGTTTATTTATTTATTTTAAGAGAAAAAGAGAGAGAGGAAGAGAGAAAGAGAGGGAAAGAATCCCAAGCTGGCTCCACACTGTCAATAGGACATCCATGTGCAGCCTGATCCCATGAACCCTGAGATCATGTTTTGAGCAGAAATCAAGACTCAGTTGCTTAACTGTCTGAGCAACCCAGTTGCTCCCCTTAACATCAATTTAAATTTTTAATCTCCATTAATCCATATTCTGCTACCTGCCAATAATAGTTTATTCAAATCATTAAAACACCACTTAACGTAATCTCAATTCTTTATAAAATTTTGTCTCAAGTTATTTCATAATAAAACATAGTAATTTAAGGTATTTTTAAACACCCTTGCTTAAAAACAGAATAATTAATATTCTGTACATATTCTTTCTAATATTTTCTCCAAGTTATATTCAATGTAATTTTAAATAGCCTTATAAATAAATGCTGTGTTATCTGTAAACTTGACACAATCTTATTTTTTCTCCTTTCCTTTGAGAATAAATTCTCTAATGAACTTTGGAGTTATATACCTTCTGCAGTTCAAATAACTCCTGAAGAAACAAATAGCTTTGGTGATAAAATAGCCTTAAGCTATTTTGCCTTCTCAGTAGATTTGTATGTGGGAAATACTGTATCTCCATCAAAAAGTTTCTGTATTCCTTCCTGTCTCTCATCAAGTGTATAATTTGGTCTTATCCTAACCCTTTACTTCACAGCCTTGTCTAAGATCTTCTACATGTCTTAGGCATGGTTATCAAAAATACATCTTGTGCACTGTGGCTCCTTGTCAATTCCTAACCCATGATCTTTTGTCCCTATAAAAACACGTGAGTCACAGAAAGAAGCTCTAACTTTATCCAGAGGGTGAACACACTAATATACTTGTTTCTTTTCAACTACAATTACTATCTTTTTATTCAGAACTTCCCACCTCCAGGGGTAATCACAGATACAGGATGTAGGCAAATACTTCAGTATTAGGACCTACATTCTCAAAACTTAGATAACTATGTTTATGAATTTACTTTGTTCCTCTATTCAATATTTATATGTGATTGATATTTTAAATTTCCTGCATGAATATTCAGGTTTTATTTGTTAATGTTTACCATTTTGATTTTCAGTTCTCCTGACCACATCTTCCTGCAGTTCCCAAATACATTTTTGTGTTTTTCCACCTTAATTTCTAGTCATTCTTGAGCAGTAGCATCTGAACAGACTTCCAGCCATAATTACAATTATTCCCCTTACCTTGCATGCTTTGCCCAGTTCATACTTTTCCAAATGATCTGGTAACAATAAAGTAGAGATCAATGATACCACTTATCATTGTCCTATGATTCATAATTCCATTAAAGAAATCAAAAGTTCTTTTTATAATATTTACTTCTACCAATCCCTAAATATATGCATGGATGTCCAATATGACCCACTTATAGTTGACTGTTAGAACTCTGACTCCTGGCAGAACATTCATTCATTACTGTAACGTATACATGTATTATATAAAATATGTACTGTATGGATACAGTACATATAAAATATGTATACACTGTATGGATACAGTACATATTATATATGTATATACATATATGTACAATATATGTATTTATATATAGCTTTATGTATATATCTTTATAGATATATTATTAAAATATACATTTAATAATATATTATTAAAATATACAACAGCTGATAATACCGCATGAATGTTATGACTGGATAAATATTTGACCAATGAAAAGTGAGAATGCTTACCTAACATTTCTCTGAAATTCCAGAGATTCATAAATTATATTATGTAGGAGCTACACTGCAAGAGCATTGAATCCAAATAAAATAAACTATATAAAGTGATGATCCACCTTATGTAATGTTTCTTCTAAAATAGTTTCTATTTCTGAGTTTAAGAACAGAGTAAGGAGTCTAGATAGTACAACCATCTTAGGATATCAGTAAAAAAAGAAAAAATACTTCTTTGGGGATAAAGTGAGCTTCTCAAAACCAGGGAGAAATGGTAGGAATGATAAAAGTTTTGAGAAGTTGCCTGCTTTATATACTTGAAGGCAGAGATCAGGAGCTCAGCTTCTTCTAATGAATAATCATGTTAGAATGGCAGGGTTGGGGGAAGAAATCTTTGAATAAGAGCACCGGGAAATTCATGTTTTTTGTAGCCATTAACTGAATTGCGTAATGGCAATGATTGTCAATACTATCAAAGTTATAACAGTTGGCAAAAGTTGAGCATGAACCAGCCACCAAAATAATTGGTTTACAAACATTGTGTTATTCTATCCTCAACAAAACCCTCTAAGGAATGTCTAGGTATTGGCCTCATTTTCTAGATTACAAAAGGAAGACTCTGAAAGGCTAATTCAAATTTCCAAGGCTACATGTTAGGAAAAAGGCACATAGAGCTTCAGAATTCCGATCTTGCCACCTTCACATCTATGTTAAACAGCCAAATGGGATGAGTTGAATCACTGTTTCTGAATATTGCAGGACATAATTTTTTTTTATTTTATCACTGAAAAATTCTCTCAATTTTCTGCTTAAATTAAGATGTGCATAGACAGAAACTTTTATTCCGACCAAGTTTTCTTTTTCTTTGTATGCTATTTAACTATCACCATTTATTGGAACACAGAAGCATTTCTAAGGATGTGTCAAGGAAAAAAAAAAAAACCCAACACCCAGCACCTGGATCAAACTACAATGAATCTAACAACAGACGTTACCACTTAGTTTTAAAGGTCATTTGTGTGCTCGCAAAATACACGTTTAAAAGGTTAAATTCCATGAAGCTTTAAATAGCGAATCAAAGTTTTGTTTGCCTTAGCTTTATTCAGTGTGACTTTCATTCTTCCATTTCACTATAAACCTCTTCAGGAAATTTCTGCTTAGTTTCTTTCAGAAGAAAGCCCAAAGCAACATACCCTTAGAGAAATATTTAAAAATCTGTTCATACTCAGAAAAAAGTTATTTGTGTACAGCCTAACTTAACCCATTGAAGGAAGTTTAATATAATCGATATTGCTTTAAAAACATGCCTGCTATATAGAATACATACTCAAAAGTTACTAACTCATGTCATTGTTTTTACTCTAAAAATCCATGAAACCCGAGATATTTGCTTATTTAATTTTATTTTCAAATCGATAGCAAGATTTTTCTCTTTTCTTAGAAAGTCTTATTTGGTGAATGTATCAACAAGCTTATTAACTTCAAAGCAATTTTCTATTTGCTTTGATTTGAAAATTATCCTATAATTAAGGCGAAAATCTTCTTTAATTTCTATGATAGATCTGTGTGATTTCTGAAGGCCGAAGATATGTCAGCTGTGATGCTGACAAGACCAATTTATCTCAGTTGTCAAAAACTTTGTCTATGTTTGTGGCTTCATCCCAATTAAGAAGGGGTTGAGAGCCACTAAATACAAGAACTTGAAATATTGTTGGAAACCCAGAGTATTCGCAGTTCAAGAGACATAGAAGATTGGCAAGAGCTATTTTTAATAATTACAAAGGACACCTCAGTTTCCACTTTACTTATATACAAAAAAATGTGATGAAAAATGGTCTGAAAGATTAAAGTAGGATTATAAGTCTTCACCAAAGCAGAAACAGGAGAGAATAATAATAAGGTATGTACTCAAGTGAATTTAAGATCAGAGGGAATGGTTAGTCTTTTGTCATCTGCTGCACACTGGTAAAAATCATAACTTTGCAATTTTTGATACAGATTGACATGAACAACTTTACAAAGATCTATGTGGACATTTCAGGAATAAGAAACAGAAAACAGTCCTAGACATTATCTCCAGTGAGCACATTTGAGAGTAAATCCCTTTCACCTTTATGGATGTCAGATAAAAGATAATTTTAGTTTCTTTGTATCTTCAGGTCTTATGGCCATTAAACAAGATTAACCCATAGGTACCCTTTTCTAAACTGTGATATAAACTGGGATTCAGTATGATTTAAAGTCTCACAGAATAAGGTAAATAAATTTATTTTAACAAGTACCTCCATCCTTTCAAACACCATGTAAAACTGTGTGGCACATGCAAGGAATGAAATTTCAGTCCTCTCTGACTCAAAATTCTTAGTTGATGGTGACATGAGTAAGACTATCTGTTATAGATTCCTATTGTTTTATTTTATTGTCTATATAATTTTCATTGGTAAAAGTGACTTGGAAAATAAACTGAAGGACACCAGTTAAATCAAACAGAACACAGCTAAATCAAAATGCATTTTATTCATCAATCTGCCCTTGAATTATGCCTCATTTATAAGATAACATAATAAAAAATTACTACAAAGTCAATTACAAAATGAATGGAAAATTAATTTGACCACATCTGTAGAGTGTTTTTTTCCTAACAAATCTTTGGATGAACACGAATTTGTAAACTAGGTTTCAAAAAACACTCAGAAGGCTGTGTCTCTTGCAGATTTCTCTTCTTAGAGAGTTACAATAGTGTATCTCTACTTTCCTAAAGCCTAAGTTTAGCAAACTCTTCTGGTCCTGAGGAAAGTGTTTATAGTTTCCTCGACCAGACAGATTTATCTTACTCTTAGACTGGCTAGATCTATCAGCTATTCCTTTTTGGTATTTTAACTGTGAAAAGTAGTTTGAATTTTAAAAGCACCCATTCAAACTAATTTGAAACGTGATCATTTATATTAAAGATTTATAATGTCCAGGCACATGTCACTTATATAATAATATATAGACAAGCAGAGGAGTGGCTGCTGCTGAAGTCAGAGTTAAAGCAAAACTGAAGTAGAAATTTCTATTGTATTTTTCCACTTCATAAAACCTACACATTATATATTCTCTCCTTTCATATGTCATTCAACTAGTCATTGAATTTCAAAGGAAATCAACTTCACTGAAATTATCAAAGTCATTGTTTTATGTTTCTCAAAGATCAGTTAAAGAAGAATCTAGTGAACATTCTGGTTTAGATGACCACATTTAAATCTGTAATATAATAAATATGTTAAAGGAACCATAGCAAATGGAGATAATCTCAAACTATGTAAAATTGCAAATATACAGCAAACATATGAAATAAGTAACAATATAGTGACAGAATTGGGTCAGAATTCAGAGTGCCTTAAAATAAAAACTATCAAAGTCCACTGATGTTTTAAATAGCATATTCAGATACTCAATATTAAAATAGATTTGCTTTCTTCAGGGCTTCATTGCTTACAGGGCAAAAGGGATAGCTGAACTCTGCTATTAAATGCCATCAGATTCACTACCGGACAGAAAACGTACACAAAAGAAGCTAAAAGAAGCATATAGGAGTCATACATATACATATAAAGTAGATATTAGCCTTTTCTCAGCCCTCCCTTTTGTCTATTGCTCCATAGAATAAAAGCATTCTTACTATTTACCTATAGTCATTGCTCTCCTAACCCATCTTTGTGGGACAGAAAATTTTTGCTATATCACCAGTCAATCCCCAGGTTTTATGTTTCTCCGTCTGGATATAACAGCTCGCCATGGTAGTTATTAAGTATATAGAGTGAGCAGCAGATACCTGAAAAATTGAAGACTCAGAACTGTCAAGATGTGATGCAGAAGGGCTGTGTTCATAGTAACAAAAATTAGGACAGAGAATTGACTAGAGTAAACCTAAATACTGAAGGGGGTTTTGGGGTTGTGATCTGGAGTAGAGGGAATAAATTCATCTGGTTGGGCCGCACATGAAATATCACAGCTTGGGTGACAAATCATGAAATTTTTTTTTTTCTCACAGTACTTGTGGCTGGAAAGGCAAAGTTTAAGGTTCCAGCAGGGTTTGGCTATGGTAAAGACTCACTTTTCTGTAGATGGCTGATTTGACCTCACATGGTCTTTCCTAGGTGTGTAGGCACAGAGAAAGAAAGTGAGCTGTCTGATATCTCTCTAAAACCTGTGAGATCAGGGTTTCCCTCATTATGATCTTATTTAACTTAATTACTTCCTTAGACATCCCATATCCCAATACAGACACAATGAGTATAAGGGCTTCAACATATGAATTTTGGGAGAACAAAAACCTTTAGTACATAACAAGGAGTGAAATTTTAAGTGACATCACTGCATATTGGCATGGGAAATACTCTGCCTACCAAATACCCTGCAATGTGGCAAATAGGGCCTTTATGTCATTATTACTTCCTGGATATAGAGACTAAAGTAACAGTGTGATTTTGAGTTTCAGAATAAGTCTTAGAATAATTCCTGAGAGGAGAGAGGCTACTTGCTTCTTGCTTATTATTATTATTTTTTAAAATCTTTGGTTAACTACACTTTCTAGTCACTTCTATTGTTGGTTTTATAAGAAAAATTTAATTAGAGACTTTAGAGCAGGGAAAAACAAGAAGGAAAACTGTCTGTTGAAATTGTAATACCTTTATGGGGAAATCAGGAAAATGTTCATTAGGAAACATAAAACCAAAACAAACTTCATAACAAGACACAGCAGCAGTAATAAGAATTTGAGGCAAGAAAACAAATCCCTTACGATTTTATCCAAAATTTTATATCATTTTATCTCCAGTCTCTTACATTTGTGGATCTTGCTAAAAGCCTTAAAATATTCTGTTTTTTCTCTCATGTGGTCACAAGGCAATGAGTTGGTAAGTGTGTTATTCCTCCTGGACTCCCATTAAGGACTGTGGTTCTAATTCACTAAATTTTCATTCTTGAATTGTTTGTAGGTCTCTTCTGAAAACATTTTGTTCTAGATTAATGTAGAGTCAAGGCGTAATTGAATACAGATAATTTTAGAACAACATTTGCTCCTTGACTGTTTGGATCTCTGAGTTATTAGAATATATTACATACTTCTCATATTGCACATCCCTTGTATTCAATTTCTTTTGAAGATGTCTATGCAAAGTTGTCTGGCAAGATTTAGTATTTCTCACTAAAAAAATTAAAATGTCAGTCTACAATATCAAATTCTTAGTATGATGTGACACTGCAATGCCTTGTATTCTGGGGGCTCTTGACAAATAATTAATGATATTTGATATAATTCTTCTGTCCTATACTTGGGACATATTTTATTCAGTTTTTCATGATGATATTTTTGTCTCATCAAATAATCAAATATGGTGACCAACTTTGTATGTTTATTAAATGTTAACAAATTGATCTATGCAATTCTGCATGGGAAAAAAAAAGAAGAAAGAAAGGAGAGGAGAAAAAAGGAAGGAAGGAAGGCAGGCAGGAAGGAAGCCAATATCATTATTTAGTATTGAAGAGATTATTGAAGAGATTTGGCTTTATTCAAACCTAGACTTCAATAGTTGGATTATAGGAGGTGCCATTGTACTGTATTGAAATGTTATATTAAACACCTGGAATGACTTAAATTACTACTGAGTCTTTTATATCTTTGTAGAAATCATGTAACTGTCACAAATTTGCTATTTCAAAAAAAAATCAAACATTCTCCAGAAAATCCCAGGTAAATGAGTGATAATTTTTTTATGGGTAACTTGACCTCCCGTTAAGAATAGAGTTAGAAGGGGGAGGAGTGAAGATGACAGAGAAGTAAGGGGACCGAGATTTCCCTCGTCCCTCAAATACAGCTGAATTGGGCTCAGAACGCTTGGAACACCCAGAAAATCAATCTGCCAAGTGACAGAAAAATCTCCACAGGTGGAGACAGACAGCTTGGTGGGATAGCAGTGCATGTATGCAATTGGGAGAGATAAAATGGTGTAGAACGAAGAGAAAGGATTCCTTTCTGTGGAGAGACAAAGGGAGAGAAAGAAAAGCTGTGGAATTGTGGTATTGTGTTAGAACAAGAGAAAAACCTTTCTGGACCATTGGCTGAGGAATTAAAAATATGGAGAGTGCCAATTCTACTTTGCAAACAGCCTTCGAAGCTGAAGAGCAGTTTTCAAAAGTGCACTAGTTTCTCTGCACTGAAAACATTGTCGTGTATGCACACACCTAGGGGGAAAGGAAGCCATCAGGGTGCTCAGTAGAGATCTCAGGGGTGCGCTGGGAGAGAAGAGCTTCCCCCACCCCAAGAATATTGTGGGAAGAGGGTTTATTGCCTCCCCTCAAGGATAAAAGACCCTGCAGGCACCAGTCAAAGGCTCTTAATCAGCATGGTGGAGTGATACCCCAGAACTGGGTTTGCATGGTGTGGGATTCTTTAAGACATTGGGTTTTGAATTCAGCAGATTCTCCACAGCAGGAGAACTGTGGAACAGGACAAGCTGACTGACTGCAGCACTACTCTGTGAGTGCTGCTTGAAAGGTGCTGTCTGAGACAGCTGGTCTGGGGAAGAGACATTAAGCTGTCGCCATTTTTCTCCCCATCACCAACATATATTAGGGCTTCAGGGAACAGGACAGCAACCCCCAGTGAAGGCAGGACCCGCTTACACCTAACTCTGCCCCTCCATGCCAGGCAACTGCTTATCTACTGGAATAAGACTGGCAATGACCAAACCAGATGGCCTCTCCTCCAGACCAGCACAGCCCCTGGTCCTAGTCACCAATAGATAACTCTTCTGTGGTTTTGTATGTTAGTGTCTCTCTCTCTCTTTCCCTCTTTTCTTTTCTTACCCTCTGTTCTCTTTTCTTTTCCTTTCTACCTTCTTCTTTTTTTCCTCTTTGGATCAGGCTCATAACTTTTGATTTGATTATTGGTCAATTCTTTAAATATATTTATATATATATATTCTTTAAAGAATATATATATATATTTAAAGAATATATATATATATATTTAAAGAATATATATATATATTTTTTCTCTTTCTTTCTTTTATATGTTTGTTAGGTTAATCAGGCATTTTTACTCTATTCTTTTTACACCTTTTCTATATCTCCTTCTGCTTTCTATTCTTTTCTCTCTCTCTGGATTAAGCCTTATATTTTCTTTGATTCTCTGCTTGGTCTTGTTTTTCACTCTCTTAATTTTTCTCTTTGTTTGGAATCACGTTCCCTGTCCTTTCTCTTTTTTTTAGGTTTACTTCAATGAACAAACCAAAACACATCTGGTGGAAGGTCCAAACACTTCAACACTACAAGCAAGGAGGAGCTCTGCAGAGGACTGACCAGTGGGACAAAGCAGCCAAATATACAACAACAGAATGTGCACCACACACTCCAAAAACACTTCCTGAAGTGCCAGGCCCTGGACAGTGTATGCATGTTTTTGCACCCGACGTGAAACCACCCAAATATACATACCAATTAATCACAATCATAAATAACGGTATAGATAATAATACCGTGATTATAGAGGAATTTAATACTCCACTTACAGCAATGGACAAATCATCTAGGCATAAAATCAGTAAGGAAACAAAGACTCTAAATGACACATGGAACCAAATGAACTTAACAAACATATCCAGAACTTTTCATACAAAAGCAGCAGAATACAAATTCTTATCAAGTGTACATGGAATATCCTCGAAAATGGATCGCATACTGGGTCACAAAACAGCCCTTGACAATTATGGAATAATTTAGATCATACTTATTCATATTGTCAGATTACAACACTATGAAACTTGAAATCGACTACAAGAAAAACTTTGGAAAGTCCCCAAATACATGGATATTAAAGAACATCCTACTGAAGAATGAATGGGTCAACCAGGAAATTAAAGAAGAAATTTAAAAAATATATTGAAGCAAATGAAAGTGAAAACATGGCAGTCCAACCCCTTTGGAATGCAGCAAAGGCAGTCCTAAGAGGAAAATACATTTTAGGAAATGTATTTTAGGAAAATACAGGCCTATCTCAAGAAGGAAGAAAGGTCCAAAATACACAATCTAATCTCACACCTAAAGGGGCTATAAAGGCAGCAGCAAAGAAAGCACAAAGCCAACAGCAGAAGAATAAAGATTAGGCAAGACATAAACAATATAGAATCCAAAAATAAATACAACAGATCAATGAATTTAACAGCAGGTTTTTTTGAAAGAATAAAAAAATTGATAAACATTTAGAGAGACTTCTCAAAAAGAAAAGAAAGAGGACCCAAATGAATAAAATCACAAATGAAAGAGGAGAGACCACAACAAATACCACAGAAGGACAAACAATTATTAGAGAATACTATGAAAAACTGTATGCCAACAAACTGGACAATCTGGAAGAAATAGACAAATTCCTAGACACTCAACACACTACCAAAACTCAAATGGGAAGAAATACAAAATTTGAACAGACCCATAACCAGCAAAGAAATTGAATCCATTATCAAAAATCTCCCAACAAATAAGAGTCTTGGTCCATATGGTTTCCCAGGAGAATCCTACCAGACACTTAAAGCAGAGTTAATACCTATTATTCTCAAGCTGTTCCAAAAAATTAAGAACAGAAGAAAGCTTCTAGAATCACTCTATGAAGCCAGCATTACCTTGAATCTCAAACCAGACAAAGACCCCAATAAAAAGGAGAATTATAGGCCAATATCCCTGATGAACATTGATGCAAAAGTTCTAGGGGCACCTGGTAGGCTTAGTCAGTTAAGTGACTGAATTCGGCTCAGGTCATGATCTCACAGTTCATAAGTTAGAGCCTTGTGTCAGGCTCTGTGCTGACAACTCAGAGCCTGGAGCCCACTTCAGATTCTGTGTGTGTGTGTGTCTGTCCCCCCACCCATGCTCTATCTCTTTCTCTCAAAAATAAATAAAAGTTAAAAATTTTTAAAAAGTTCTCAACAAGATACTAGCAAATCAAAATCAAATTCAAGGATACATTAAAAGAATTATTCACCATGGTCAAGTAGGAATCATTCCTGGGCTGCAGGGCTGCTTCAATATTCAGAAATCAATCAACGTAATACATCACATTAATAAAAGAATGGATAAGAACCATATGACCCTGTCAATAGATGCAGAAAAACCATCTGACAAAATATAGCATCCTTTCTTAATAGAAACCTCAAAAAAGTCAAGATAGAAAGAATATACTTTATCATAAAAGCCACATACAAAAGCCCACAAATAATATCATCCTCAATGGGGAAAAACTGAGAGCTTTCACCCTGAGATCAGGAATATGACAAGGATGTCCACTCTCACCACTGTTGTTTAACAGAGTGTTAGAAGTCCTAGCCTCAGCAAGCAGACCACAAAACAAAATAAAAGCATCCAGATTGGCAAAGAAGAAGTCTAACTTTCATTCTTCACAAATAACATGATACTCTACACAGAAAACTCGAAAGACTCCACCAAAGAACTGCTACAACTGATACATGAATTCAGCAAAGTCACAGGATATAAAACCAATGTACAGAAATTGGTTGTATTTCTATACACCAATAATGAAGCAACAGAAAGAGATATAGAGGAATCAATCCCATTTACAATTGCACAAAGAACCATAAATATCTAGGCATAAACCTAACCAAAGAGGTAAAAGATCTGTATGCTGAAAACTATAGAATGCCTATAAAAGAAATTGAAGAAGACACAAAGAAATGGAAAAACATTCCACGGTTATGGATTGGAAGAACAAATATTGTTAAAATGTCAATTTTACCCAAAGCAAACTAAATCCCAATCAAAATATATCAGTATTCTTCACAGAGCTACAACAAATAATTCTAAAATTTGTATGAAACCACAAAGGACCCTGAATAGCCAATGCAATATTGAAAAAGAAAACCAAAGCTGGAGCCATCCCAATACAGGACTTTAGCCTGTATTACAAAGCTGTACTCATTAAGACAGTATGGTATTGGCACAAAAACAGACACATAGACCAATGGAATAAAACAGAGAACCCAGAAATGGACCCACAAATGTGTGGCCAACTAATCTTCAACAAAGGAAGAAAGAGTATCCAATGGAAAAAAGACAGTGTCTTTAGCAAATAGTGCTGGACAGCAACATGTAGAAGAATGAAAGTAGACCACTTTCTTACATCATACACAAAAATAAACTCAAAACGGATGAAAGACCTAAACGTGACCAGGAAACCATCACAATCCTAGAGGAGAAAACAGGCAGCAACCTCTTTGTCCTCAGAGACATGTAAGAATGCTCACACATTTTAGGAAAAATAGTAAAAGCTTTATTAATAAGTCACTTTAAGAAGCTGCCATACCTTTCTCATTTTGTGTTTTTGTTTGTGTATCTGTGTGCTTTGGATAACAATTTTGGAAGATTTTAAAAATTTCTTGCCTCCAACTATCCATTCACCATCTAAGATGCTGAAATGTAGAATAATATCTGTGTAGAGTTAAAAAAAAAAAAAAGAAGGAAAAAGAAATGTCTTAGAGATTTATTAGCCAAAATTTCTGCTCTTTTTTACATGTGTGCACACTTCCCATTGAATGTAATGAGTTATGAAAGTGATTTTGTTGTGCTATTTTCTGTGTTCAGCTTACCAACATAATCAATAACAGAATAGATACTGCCACAGTAAAAGCTAGCAATTGAAGCCTCCATTCTATGTATGCTGTGCTATGAATAATGTGTGTCATGGCAATCAAAGCTATTTTTAACTAATAAATACTGAATACAAAGTCATTTGAACATTTTAACTATTATTTTCAAACATAAAATTTTTAGAAAAAGGCGGGGACTCCAGGGTGGCTCATTCAGTTGGGGGTCTTGACATCAGCTCAGGTCATGATCTCACAGTCCATGGGGTCAAGCCCCACATCAGGCTCTGTGCTGATGGCTCAGAGCCTGGAGCCTGCTTCAGATTCTGTGTCTCCTTCTCTCTCTGCCCCTCCCTGCTCAAACTCCGTCCCTCTCCGTCTTTCTCTGTCTCTCTCAATAATAAATAAACATTAAAATTTAAACCAATCAATTAATTAATTAACATTGTTTTCATTCTTCATATCATAAGCTTTTAGGATAAAATAAAATGTACTGCATATAAACTGTATCATGCCTCTGAAACAAAAGTGCTTAAACATTTCACTCATCTATGGTTACAATAAAACCTTATTAAAAGTAGTTACATGATACTGTGCCCACATATACATAGATGTAATGTAGAAAAAAGATCCTCGTTTAAAATTTTAAAACTCTTGGGGCAGTTGGGTGGCTCAGTCTGTTAAGTGTCTGACTTTGGCTCAGGTCAATGTCTCACAGTTAGTGGGTTCGAGCCTTCCGTCTGGCTCTTGCTGACAGCTCAGAGCCTGGATCCTGCTTGGGATTCTGTTTCTCCCTCTCTCTCTGCCTCTCCCCCACTTATACTCTATCTGTCTCTCAAATAAATAAATAAATATCTAAAAAAATTAAAATTTTAACATTCTTTTTAAGTTGACTTCTGTATCTCTGAAAGGGAAGGAAGGAAGGAAGAAAGAGGAAGGAAAGAAGGTAAGGAGGGAGGAAATAAGTGAGAGAAAAGAAAGAAGAAAATAGGGAACAAAAAAGGAGTAGGCCTTATTTGTATCAGTTAATTGATGTCCCATGAAAGAATAATATAGTTGAAGATTCAGGATGTAGGGATTTTCCTTAAAATTAGTGATTTATTTTATAAATATAAATTAAGAAAACAACTATTTATATTTTTATTACCATGATAGAATTTCATGGAACTCTATTATAATATTTTTAATTTTTCAAGGTTTTTCTTGTTTTCATTTAAAGGAATTTTATTCATGGGGAGCCTGGGTAGCACCAGTTGGGTGTCCAGTTTTGGTTAGGTCATGATCTCCGGGTTCATGAGTTTGACCGCTACATTAGGTGGGCTCTCAGCTATCAGTGCAGAGCCCTCTTTGGATCCTTTCCCTGTCTGTCTCTGCCTCCCCTCCGCTCACACACATATTCTCTTGCTCTCTCAAATATAAGTAAACATTAAAGAAAATAATTTATTCCCTCAAGAAAATATTAAGTATTAAATATTAAATAACAGCCTAGTTTTTAATTATTTTCTGCCAATAATCAGGTATTAATGGTTAAAATACTCAGTATTTTCTAAAGACCTACCTACTAACACACAGTCTTACAACCAGTAACTAAAAAACATTTATATTAAAAAATGTTACTATCACACTGTTTCCAAAAGAAATTCATTGTACTACTTTGGTATAAATAACTCAAGGTTCATCTCAAGATAGGATGGGTGTTCCTTTCTTTCTTAAAGCTAATAAAATTCTGTCAGAAAGGATGAGGAAAACAGTACAACTTTACCTACAGTTTAAGGTATGTAAACTGTATGTAAAATTAGTACAAACACATTGATTTGTAACACACCATTGATATGTAAATTTTAAATCAGTTGAGCTGGAGTAAAGCAAATTACCCTCCAAAATGGAGGTGTGCCTCCGGCAATCAGCTGAAAAGACTAAGGTCCCTTGAGGAAGAGGGAATTCTGCCTCCAGACTGCCTTTGGACTCAAGCTGCAAAATCAACTCTCCCCTAGGTCTCCAGTCTGCCACTTTACCCTGCAGATTTTGGAATTCTTAGTCTCCATAATCATATGGGCCAATTCTTTAAAATAAATATTTTTATGAACATACACATATTCTATTGACTCTGTTTCTCTAAAACTCTTGACTAATATATATCTGCATATTATGCCCCAAAAATTCATCTGGTAAAGTTTACCACAAAGCCAATTTAAAAATTCAAAAATTAGTAAATTAATAACCAGATGACTAAATAAGCATGGCAAATGATACAATAAAAAATTTTCCTATCACTTATTTATTAATAAATTATTTATTAATGATATTTTCATATCATTTATTTCTTAAATAGTTTGAAATATTTTTCTACATCAAATTGTTGTATGTTACTTACTTTGTTTTATATGACACAACACCCACATACTTCACATAAATTATACATAAAATAATGAATATTCAAACATAGGAATTCAGCAAAATAGGTAACAAAGCCATCTTTTCCCAGTTTTTTTCTTTTAAAGCAGAAAAATCTTATCAGGAAATTTCACAAATTCAGAACTAATTAAAAACTATACAAAGCTTCCCATCTTTATATTTCAAACAATATAAAATCATGATTATTTATCTATGATAAATTGTAAAAAATGTTAGGCAGTATTAACAATCAATGAATGGAGTTATGTTTATATGTATTATATGTGAACACTTTAAAATTATATTTCACAGCAGTTACTTTGTCTCAATCACAAATAGATAGAGGTGCAACTCTTTACTATTTAAGACATTAAAAATATTTGTATTAAAGAATAAACAAAAAATAAATTAAAAAATTTAAAACATCTACCACTACCATGGAAATGTAACAGGAGTCACAATATACATAACCAAATATATTAATAAAAGCGTATTCCTTCAAAAGAGTTTCTTCAAAGAGTGTAATGGATAGGATATATATCTAATAATATAGAGTGCTATATCATTAATGGTGATTAATATAATAAATACCATATTGCTTTTTAATAATATATCTGCCACTTTTGATATATAACCATTTTTAAAGGAAACTTGAAGATGTATTTTTCTCAGACCAGTAAAGGAGTGACCAATACTTATGTAAAGAACTTCTTTTCCAATTTCCATATATTTTATAAATTTTCCAAAAAAAATAAACTAAAAAAAATTAAAAAAATAAATTTTCCCTTTACTTTTGCTCTAAGAAAGTTCAGATAAAATATTCAGTAATGTAGGGACACCTGGGTGGCTCAATGGGTTGAGCTCCAGATTCTTGATTTTGGCTCAGGTCATTATCTCACAGTTCGTGGGATAGAGCCTGTGTCAGGCTCCATCTCTCTCAAAATAAATAAATTTAAAACAATAGTCATGTATTAAATAATGATTGAATACTTTCATTACTACATTATCTAGCTCATGTCAGTGACCTCTAACCAAAGACTACAAGGAACACACCTGTAGTTATGATTAGGAATTATGCATACACTAGAATGAACTGTCCAACATCCCAATAAGAGGGTATTCAAATAAAGTTACTATAGGTTTGGATTTATGTTCTGTAATTTTAGGGAGACTTTAGGAAGCAAGGCTTTGCTCTCTGATTGGACTGGTCTTACTGTCAGTAAGTGGATGATGTTTGACTCCAGGGAGGCTAAAATTAATCCATAGAGGCAGAAGACACTCATTTTAGCCAGGATAAGAAGTTTGGTTATTTTTATGGTTTGGACAATGTCCTTTGTGTTCAGACATAAGTACAGAGTGGTCTTGTTTTTATCCTGAACATTATGGTCAGAGTAAGTTTACTGTTGTTGATATTCTGTGAAATTGTTTGTGTGCCACAGAACACTAAGACATAGCTATCATGTCTCAGATATCAGGGGTTCCTGTTTCTCAGTAATCTGTACAAGATTTCTCTTAATATCTATCTATCTATCCATTGTCAGTCTTCTAGCTTGTTCTCTGCTTTTAATCTTACTCTTTTCTCATTCAGCCTTTACAGTGATTTTAAAAACACATTCCCGTTTCTCTTATTACCCTTCAATGTCTTCTCTCTACCTTCAGAACATGGTCCAATCTCCTTAACAAGGATTAGAAAGATTTTCAGTGCCTTGGCACAGCCAATTTTTCCACAAGGTTTTGAGAAAATACAAAGCTGGAGAAGTTTTACCTCATCAACCTGACCTAGTCAACACTCTGATATAGGAAACTGGCATTTACTCATTTTATGAAAAGGGTAAAGCAAATATATTCTCATGCTTCTCTTTCCAGATTCTTGCTCTTAAACCAAGCCCTCCAGTACAAATGAGGGTGCACCTGTGTGTGTGTGTGTGCATGCACACACACTACATGCATACACACACAGGCACACGCACTATAACTGCATCCCCTTCCAACCATTATATAATTATTTCATTTCTCCTAATATGACATTCTTTCCTTTGCCTCAGAGAATCAGCTCATGATTACAATGAATTATAATGCGTCACTGCTAATGCCCTGGTTCTACTGTCCCACCCCTCCTTCAAATTCTGGATATTCTGATTCATCATTCATAACTCAGTTTTGAAGTCACTCCCTTCTATTTGTGGAACAAACTACCATAACAAGTCTCTCTCTTTGATTAATTCAGAAGCTTATTCAGAGTTCACCGACATTCGTGCCTTTGTATTTTCAATATCCAGAACTGCATTTGACCTGTAGGACAACTAGTTAATAAAGTTAGTTTAATATTAGTAGGAATTTAGAGTTTAAGTGAAATTATTTTCACCTATTTCCAACCTATAGTTATTAATATATTTCATGGAGGGATGTACAATAATACTTTTATTTGATTGATTTAACCTATCTGCTCAATGTAACACATATAAGTATTGTTCTACACTCACGCTCATCAATCAACGTTAATCTTTATATTTTCTGAGATAAAGATAGTTAGGGGTAATGGCTCTTTTATTTTGCCTCATATCATTTTATTTTCCTTGTGAAACATAATTACATAAACTTATAACCTAAAAAAAGGAAATCTGGAAGAAAAATACAGGAAACTTCCCAAAAGTGTTGTCACTAAAATATGGGAAAGATATAGTTGGTCATTGCAAAAATTATCCAAAATTTGAAATAACAAAAGATGTCTTTCGCAACCTTACTTAAAAAAAAAAAAAACAGATGTCTTTCACAACCTTACTTTATCTGTTTTGTTTTTTTTTAATTATTTTTGGTAGTAAAATTAGTCTGTTTTCCACAAAAGAAATCAATTGACAAAAGAATTTATCTTCCTATTAAAAGCAGAGAACAACAAAATAATATTTAACCCTTTGCTTTAAGTCCAGAAAAATTTGTTAAAATCATAATTATTAGAAGAAGAGTTACAGTAAATTTCAAAAGCAATCTAAGCTGTTAAAAAGATTATAGGAATTCTCTCCCCCATCAAAAATAGCAGGGTTTTTTGCTCCTAACAATAAAAATACATTCTTCCCTAGTTTAAATAGTAAACTTTAATAGAAAGGAAGATAATATACTCATTGGTTACAAGTAAATTCAATACACTTTATATGTGGAACAAAGGTCTTCAGGCAAAATCATAGTATATACATACTTCAACATTTTATTTCTTTTACTTTATGTATATGTATGTGTGTGGATGTGTATAATACTGAAATGTATACACTGATATATATATATATATATATAGTGTGTGTATTCAAATATATATTATTTATATATATAGTGTGATTTTATATATATATGAATATATATATATACGTGTGTATATATATATATATATATATATATATATATATAGTGTGTATTCAAAAGGTCCTTTTTACAATCAAGTTCTACACTGTCTAGTCTTTAAACATCACATGCTAAACATGATACACCCTAATGTATCATGTACATATTCTTGTCTGGGTACCTTTGAAGTGACAAAAGAGTTTAAAAAATGCTACAAGAGTTTGAATGCAGAATCCTTCTAGGGTTTTATTATAATTTTCTTAGTATTTCTTGGTTAAAGTGTTAACTCCCACAACTTTTATTAGTGACTCTCTTAAAATTTCACATTATATTTGTATTAATATGGATCAACCATTTAACTTATTGCATATCAAAGACTTTACCAATTCCTTATGAAGTTTGAAAACTTGGAAAAGTTTGGAAAGGAGAGATCAAGACCAATTTCCTTTGATAATGTTACCATAAGTATCCTCCTCTTTCAGATCATACTGCTTGTCCTTCTCACTCAGTTTCTTTTGTAAAATGAAGTGTTGAACAGGATGACATTTACAAACATTTATGTCTTCAACATTCTATAATACAACATTTATAATACCTTTCCTTCAACATTCCATACTTGGATTGAAATAATTTATGGGATTCATTTATTTATTGATTTTTACTTTAGTTTTAGTTTCCTCTTGTGAATATTTTCAGACTAAGAATCTTCTCCTCTCTACTGGGCTTTCCCAGTCTTGCTGTTGAATGAACAATTCAGTAAGAACCTTCTTAAAAGCTAAAGAAATTGGATGTGCAATGTGGAATCTCAATATCCAAGGAAAAAAATGAAGTTCTTAGCAGGAGAATCAATAAAGAACAAAAAAGTATAAAAAATTGTGAATACAGTCCCAGGGAGAGGAATCAAAGTGGCTCACACAAAGACACAGCACTGACCACATTAATCAACTGGAAAAGGTTCAGAGAAAAGACTTCACAATTCTCATAATAAAGGTAGAAGTTCGGAAAAGGCTTTAAGAAAATACTCTGAGGTTCGTTGATCTCCCAGAGGGCATAAGACAGCTAAATGTGGAACTGTTCATAAAACAAAGAGATAAAAGAAAACACAGTCTGAAAGATCTCTCTACTGCACACTGACCCAACTTACCACCTTGGAAGTTTTGTTCGAACATTGATTTTAAATAGCTAAATAGAGGGAAAGGGGCATTATAGTAAGTTAAGTCTCCTAGAAAAAACAAGATGACTGAGGCTGAGGAAAGCTTTTCAGCTATTCCAAGACTTATTTCATACTTAGAGCTATATTGTAATACTTAATAGAGTTTTGAAATGTGTACCACACTCTTGAAATTCCAAAATAGTAAGAAAGAAGCTCTTTGCAAATTGATAAATACCTTCTTCTTTCTCAAGCCAAACAATGCTTTGAAATTCATAGAACCTAAAAGAATGGAAAACAAAATAGAAAACAAAAACCTGATTTTGTAATGCTAAAGGAACAAAAGATAAAACATGATTGAAATATCTAAATTGTACAGATCCATTTATTTTAAAAATCCAGACTAGGAACCACCAGGGAATGTATAAACACAGACCTATTTTAATGTAGATGGATAAAGACAGACATGCAGAGATAAGAAAAGATTTGGTAAAACTCAAGGGAATGTTATTTCTGTCTCAACTTTAAAAAATACACTAAATGACCCTTTTCTAAATTTACAGAGTTACTATTGTTTAAGGATTTGAAAATGATTTACTCTTGGCATCAAAACTGAAAGTCCTATAATCTAATGGAGAAGGGGGAGAAAGTAAAAGGAGAGGAAGGAAAAAAGGAAGGAGCAGAGTGAGGGAAGGAAAGGGGGAGAGAGATATAAAGAAAGAGACAGAGGGAGAATTATTTGAGATGAATATAGATATCTTATGATGAGCAGAAAATAATGTGGCAGATTCCCTAAGAATGAAAATCTATAAGGGATATTTATAGTTTAAAATTTGCAAGTGTTCCTATATCCTCACAAAGTCATCCTACAGGTACATTTTGTTTTAAGAGAGGCCAATTTAAGTGTCCAATTTAGCTAGTTTATAAATAACATTCATAAATATTTATTAAAATTTAAGGTAGTATGTTTTTCAGTAAGAGTTAATATTTATTTTGCAATTGGAACTTGAGTTTACAGAGCTAACTTCTGTAAACCTTAAGAAAGCACTGCAATTTTCCATAATAAAATAAATAATACAAAGATAAATGTTAAACAGCATAGAATTCACTTTCACACTGGAAATGTTAGACAAAGTAAAACTCACTTAATCTTGACACATGACCCTAATTATAAACAGTTTGAACACTCTTTAAGTTTGAAATGGATTAAAATTATAGACATTTATTTACATTGTATAATGGATGAATAGCAGAATTAACTCATTGAGCTACAATTAAGTTGTCTTCAGAGAAAATGGCAATAAGAATTATAAAATGAATAATAAATTGGCCTATGGTTTTCACTCCACATGAAGAGTTAGCTATGAGGTGTCATGAAGATGCCAAAAATTCTAAAAATCCAATTCGTTTTAATTGAAAGAAACAATACATTATTAGGCACTTTTTAGAAGGCTATAAAAGGAGAGTGTATCAACAAAGAAAGGATTTTACAGTGTCTAATATTGAGTAAGATCAGGAAACAATGTTTTCATTGAATTTGTGCTTATTGTTTTAATTTGTTAAATAGGATCAAATAAGTCTATAGCTATATACTTTGTGGATATATATATATTTGTTAAAACACATACTGACTAGCTTAAAAACAAATACAGGAAAAAAGAAAGGATTTATTTTTGAACTTTGTTCATTTCTTTCCCTCTAAATAATTTTAAAGCTTTGCTTATTTATTTATGTATTTATTTATTTATTTATTTGAGGGAGAGTGAGTGTGAGCATGAGCAGGGAGGGGCAGAGAGAAGGAGAGAATCCCAAGAAGGTTCCATGCTGTCAGCACAGTGCTGGATGCGGGGTTCTATCTCACCAACCAAGAGATCATGCCTTGAGCAGCACAGATCAAGAGTCAAACACTTAACTGAGCGAGCCACCCAGGTGTCCCACTTGTATCTTTTCTTGAATCACATCACATTTCCTAAAAATTGTAATTTTTAATACAGGAAAGTAAGGTATACTCCTTTTCCTGTTGTTCTTTAAACAATTTTCAGGTTTCATTTATTAAGTACTAATAATTTATTTTGCATAATTCCTTTGCCAATAGTTATATCATAACCAGGACTGAATTTCCTGCCAGAGTTATATTTAGCTGTACAAAATGGCCAAATAAAATATATACAAATCATTTTACTTAAGGAACTATTGCTTGAATTGTAATGTTCCATGGTAATGTAATACCTACAATAAACCAAATACAGAATTAAATAATGATCATTCTGGTATCTTTTTACATAGTAATGAAGTCAGATTATCTCACTGAAAGATTTCTGAGAATCCCCTCAGAGCACACGATAGATATGTTCTCAATAAATGAATTGCCTAATCACTACTGGTTTTGAATATATTTTATATAGGTAACACTATGCCACCATTCCTCATTACTCAATTATTAATATTCCATATAGAAAAGGTTTTTTTTTAATTTCCATGTTAAATTTATTTAAGATAGACATAAGATTTTTTTCTTTTTTAAAGTTTATTTATTTTGAAAAAGAGAGTGACCACAAGCAGGGCAGAGGCAGAGAGAGGGAAAGAGAACCTCAACACTGTCAGTGTGCAGCCTGACACAGGGCTGGAATTCACAAACCATGAGATCATGACCTGAGCCAAAACCAAGAGTCAGATGCTTATCGGACTGAGCCACACAGGCGCCCAGTAATATTTATTCCTACATTATTTCCATATTATTCATCTGTGCATGTTTTTAACCTCAATGAAGATCATTGTATCTACTTATCAAATACTTATGGTAACCTTACACATAGTTACTTGATTATTTATAAGGCAACTGCAATCATTTAACCTGAATACTAATATAAGACCAATTTTACTAGAGATTGAAGTTTTTCCAATTTTCTCTTGGGTTATATTTACAGAAATACTGGGAAGGAAGGGGTTGAGGGGAATTAAATCACTTAGTAAAATAGGAAAATTTCTTGTGCTGACTAAGAAGTTCTTAAAAATGGTTTGTATGCACATACACACATAAGCTGTCTCCTCTCCCCAAAACCTCCTTTCCTCTTCCTTCCTCTCCTCTTTTTCTCTCCTTTCCTTTATTGTGCTCTCCTTTCCACCACCTCATCCAACACAGTCTCTCTTCCTTGATCCACTCATCATCACCACATTTATGTATGTATATATATATATACATATATATATTTGTGTGTGTATATATGTATGTATGTATGGATGGATGGATGGATGGATCCATCCACCCATCTATCATCTAACTATCCATCTAGTCTTCATACATATCTGAAAATCATTTACTGCAGTACAACACAGGCTACCATTTTGGTTAATAAACTTAAGGTGGAAATTTGCTTAAATATAAGGCTTAATTCTGGAAGCCATCAATATTATGCATCAGTGAGTGTTTATCTATAGATCATCACATTTTTAAGACAGATTCTCTTTAATTACAATGTACACATGACCCAAACCATTGTTAGACCTACACAAATAAACAATTATTCTAATAACAAATATCCTGTCAGTGTTTTCAATGGTCTTAATAATTTTTAAAATTTTTTATTTTTTTTGTTTTTAATTTATTTTTGACAGAGAGAGACAGAGTGTGAGGAGGGGAGGGGAAGAGAGAGACAGAAACACAGAATCTGAAGCAGGCTCCAGGCTCTGAGCTATCAGCACAGAGCCCGACGAAGGCCTGGAACCGACGAACCGTGAGATCATGACCTGAGCTGAAGTCAGCCGCCTAACCGACTGAGCCACCCAGGATCCCAGGTCTTACAATTTTTACAATATCTTTTATCAGGAACAATCACAACAAAAAAAAGTCAATAAACTGTCATTTACACTCCTTTTATATTTATTTTAATTTACAATTGTCCCTACCTCTATTTTATTTACTTCACAAGTGTTTTTGGAGAAACTAGGCCATTTACCCTGCTGAGTTGTGTTTTTACTAAATTTCTCCATGCAGCGTCATTCAACATTTTGCTAAGTCTCCTGCATTTTCCTTAAACTGTATGTTAACTCTAGAGTCTTGATCTGATTCTCATTTTTTGGTCTGTTTTGTTTTATTCAAGACTGCTTAATAGGTGGTATAGTCTTCCATTAGAAAGCACACACATGGCAATCATTATTTTTTCTATTTCACAAGAAAATAATGAATTTAGCTACCTATATCCATTATTTCATTATGGATTGCAAAATGTTGAAATTCTAATTCTATCATTCCATCTGTATGTTTAGCTGGATACTACAAAGAACAATTTTCTCTTAAAAATTATTTGGTTACTCTGAGGTAGACTTTATATAAGGAAGGCAGATTAAAAGCTTATTTCTCTTCATTTGCCAAAGTTCAGAATATGGAATTGTTTTCCATAATCATTCAAGGTGACTTATGTGCTATAACTATACATTTGTAAAGTATCCTGGATTCAAATGATTTAGTATGTTTCAATACCTTGCAATTATTATGTGTATTAATCGATGTTCAAAATTGTTCCATCTTTGGCCCCTGAGAGCAAACACAAGACAGCTTTTATGTCTTCGTGACATGACCTCTTTTCCTTGGCAGTTTCCTTCTTTTTGGTATGACAAAATATATGTGTATTTCTTGTCCAAAAACCGAAATCTGCTTTTTCTCCAAGGAAGCCTCATTCATATTAGTGAGAATGACATTAAGAGACCATAATCTGTCAGCAGTGATATTCATTGCTACTAAGTTGGTCATTGTTTCCATTTGCTTTCAGGGGATAGAGTTAAAAATCACATATATATACACATATATACATATATATATATTAATAAGAAAATAAATCATAGTTCATTCTGATATTCCTAGACCATACATATGATTTTGGATTTTTACTTAACTTTTAAATTTTATACATAGGTGCTTTTTATGCTTAAAAACTGAGTTCATAATCACAGTGTCATAATAATTTGCTTTATGTACAATTTTTTTTGCATGTGTGCCATTTGTAGAATATAAACACCAATATTACTATCAATAATATGATTAGTGAAAGCTTTTTATTTATTTATTGTAGTTTTTTTCTCTTTAGGACATACCCCATCAGATTACTATATTTAAAATCACTTGATATGTTTACTTTATTTGAGCTATGCAACCAGACTGATAGAGTTAAATTCATTTGTTTTATTTAACTTTTTAGGATTTTCTCTTTTAATATAATTCAGGGATTTTTGTTTTATTTTTATTTATTTATTTTTTCTAGAGAGAGAAATAGAGCCTGAGCAGAGGAGGCGCACAGGGAGAGGGAAAGAGAGAATCCCAAGCAGGCCTGCACTGTCAGCACACAGCCCAATGTGGGGCTTGATCTCCACGAACCAAAAGATCATGACCTGAGCTGAAATCAAGAATCAGATGCTTAACTGAGCCACCCATGCACTCCTATAATTTGGTTTTAAAATTATGAAAAACATGTCTAAGCATCCAAAGCTAACTATACAAAACAGAGAAGTGTGATTTTTTGTTCTGTGCTCTTTACCCTATTCTCTGTTTATATATACATGTAGATAACCATTCCATTTTAAAATTTACTAGTGTATTTTGTGTTTGTGTATTTGTTTTTAATATGAAGTATACATACACTTGCATCTATCTTTTCTTTGATAAAATGGAAGCATACTTTCACAATATTGTCTACCTTATTTTTACTTAAAAGTACATCCCAGGAAGCTATTAATATCATTGCCGACAGTTTGTCCTCATTCCTTTATAAGCTCCATAGCATTACACTGGGTGCAAATCTATAATTTATTCAATTAATTCCTTATTGAAGGATATCTGAATTGGATACATTAATTCACTATTGGTTTAAATTGCTTCCTTTTCTGGCTTTACTCATTACATGTTTAATTTCTTTTTATTTTTTGTTTTTACTTATCTCTTTAATATAAATCTACTTACTATAAATTTTCTCTTATAACTGTATGTTATCCTGTAAATTCCAATTGTTTTGTTTTATTCATTACCAAAATGTTATGAAATATTAGTCTGAATTTTCCCTTAGACCCAACAATTGATTAATAACGTGTTTAAAGATTAAATTTGTATTTAAAAATTCAAAATTTCAATTTTGTCATGGATTTCTAATTTGATTGTATTGTGGTCAGAGAATATGCTGTCTACTATTATCTTATTTACTGGTTATTATAAAAATCTTTTGATGGTTTGAAGGATAATCAATCTTCATAAATATGCCATTTGCAATTGAAATCCCAAATAAGAGAGAAAACACCATCACAGAAATTTCTGTTCACTCCTTCTCTTTCAATTCTGTATCTATTTACCCAGAGAAAAACAATAATTATGATTATTTTCTGGCACATATTCACCTGGCTTCGTCTAGAAATTCATCTAAGTGATCACACAATGAGTAGGCTTGTGTGACATGCTATTAAGTTGCTTCCAAATTTTTTTCTACCTAAAATTTAGAACTATAAATTTACTCAACTATTTTTATAGCGGTATTGCACTGACTTTGGTATGATAGGTTTCCTAGCTCAAAATATTTTCATGTTGTGTATCTATGTCTGTATATGTGTATGTAAGGATGAGAGATCTCCTTTGCCTTATGAATTATTTATATCTATGCTTAAACTTAACAAAATTTAAAGTTTTCACAGATGTTATTGATTACTCTAATTATATTTTACTCATAAAATAACTCTGTTTAATATTTAGCTTTTTAAATTATTTGATGTATTAAGTTTTATCAAGTGATGTATCTTGCTGAACATACCATGTCCAACTGAGATGACTGCATACGGTGAAGCTGTTAGATTGAATGTTCTACACATCACAATCAATTCCAGGTTATTAAGGATCTTTTTCAGATTTTCTATGTCTTCCCTTACTTTTTTCTAGTTTTTTATCAATTTCTGAAGGACAAATTTAATATCACAATCTGCTTATGATATATTGTATTGCTCTGTATCTATCAATTCATGCTTCATATACTTAAAAGCTCTATTATTTGAACATACATATTTTTAGTTATTTGATCTTTCTGAATATTTCATCTTTCATCATTATGAAATACTGCCCTTTATCTCATGCAGTTATATTTATTGTGAAATGTACTTTCCCCATATTATTTTAGCACACACAGTCTACTTAAGCTTATGCTTTTCAATATCCCTATACCACTGTATTTAAAACACTTCATTTATAGAATTATTTTTCTCCATTCTGTTATCATTACATTTAATTAGTATGTTTGGTTCATTACTACTTAGTGCAATTAATGTTGAGGTAGGATTTAATTTAATTAACTTATTTATTTTCCCTTCTTTTAATTTAAATTTTAGTTAATTTACATACAGTGCATTATTGGTTTCAGGAGTAGAATTCAGTGATTCATCATTTTTCATCATCATCATTCATCATTTACATACAACATACAGTGGTCATCACAAGTGCACTCGTTAGTACCCATCACCCTTCTAGCCAATCTCCCACCCACCTCCCTCTGTCAACCTGTAGTTAGCTCTGTATCATGAAGAGTCTCATGTACTTTGTTTCTCTTTCTTCTCTTACCCTCCCTTTGCCATATATTTGTCTGTTTTGTTTCTTGAATTCCACAAATGAATGAAATCATGCAGTATTTGTCTTTCTTGGAGTGACTTATTTTGCTTAGCATAATACGTTCTAGCCCCATCCCCGTCATTATAAATAGCAAGATTTCATTTTTTTGATGACTGATTAATATTCCATTGTGTATGTATATACACACACACACACTACACTACATCTTCCTTATGCATTCATCAATCGATGAACATTTGGGCTCTCAATGGTTTGGTTATTGTTGGTAATGTTGCCATAAACATTGGGGTGCATTCACCCCTACAAATCTGTATTTTTGTATTCTTTGGGTAAATACCTAATAGTACAACTGCTGGATCTCAAGTTTCTTTTTTTAGCTTTAGAGGAAGCTCTATACCATCTCTTTGATACAAATGTTATTATGATTTGATAAATTGCTGAGTTCCCTAAGTCTGCCTTTGTGATCCCTGACCATTGCTTCCCTCTTCTTTTCAGCTTCATTGTTTTCCATAATTTTATCTTCTATATTGCCAATCTACTCCTCTGACTCATCCATTCTCATTTCAACAGCCTCCAATTGGGTTTGCATTTTGATTATAGCATTTTTAATTTCAGCCTGACTAGATTTTAGTGCTTTTATGTCTGTTCTCTGTTGTCTCTGTTGTCTCCTGTGCTTTTTTCAAGCCCATCAATATTGTTATAATTGTTGTCTTAAATTTTGTTTGGACATCTTACTTATATTTGCATTGACTAAATCCCTGGCTGTCATTTCTTCCTGTTCTTTGTTGTTGTTTTTTTTGTTTTTGTTTTTGTTTTTGTTTTTTTTTTGAGGTGAATTATTCCATATTGTCATCTAGGAGAAAGAAAAAACAACAACAAAAATAATAATAAATTGAAATAAAAATTTAAAAACTTACAAAAATAAAATAAAGGAAGCAAAAGTGGGTGTGTTTTGGTCTGCATGTTAAGGGAGGCTTGATAGAAAAAAAGAGAAAAGAGAAAATAATGGAAAAAATTAAAAGTTAAAAAAATAAAAATAAAATAAAAAATTTTGCTCTTTCAGTATCCAAGAAACAAAAGAAAACAAAAAACAAGAATAACAAAAACAAAAACAGAAGTAACAACAAAAAATGAATAAGCAAACAATTTTTAAAAAGTAAACAAATGAAGCTAGATCCAGTTTCCCCTAGATCTGAAACTTTGTAGAAGTATAGTCAGTAGGCTAAGCTTGTGTAAGGGATTTGTGCAGGTCCTCAAAAATGCAGGGCTCCTTTTCTGATTCTCAGGCTGACTTACCCTAGTGGAGATAAGCCTGGAGGGTACAGGGGAGCAGGGCTTGCGGTCAGGTCTCCCTTCTTCATTCAGTGGTGCCGTTTAGGTCACTGGGGTCGATTAGTATTGGTAAGCTAATGGTGAAAATGACTTCAACCCACTCTAGTCTCCAGGAAGTCTGAGCACTCACCAATGCACTTTCACCCCTCCTGTGTCCCCCACCTCCCATCGGCTCCCTGCCTTCCCCCTGCCTGTGTTCAAGCTGTCCACCTAGCAGGCAGTGCCTCTTTCCAAAATTTTATGTCAGGCATAGCTGTGTTTCAAAATCCCACACGTCAGAAACCCCCATGGTTCAGACCTGCAGTAATGTGTGTGAAGATATCACCATGCTGTGGCCAGTTTGTCCCTGGAAACAGTGGTGTCAGTGTGCATGGCAGCAGCTTAGGGTTCATGGTAAATCACAACACACACCTGGCTCCAGGGTTAGCTGCCTCCAGCCCATGACTTTGTTCCTATACGGGTGAACATGGCAGCTTGATAGTGCCCACTGGGTCTTTTGCCTATGGTGAGGCTGTATCACCTCTATCAAATGCACTCCAAGCAGGGAAACTGCTTCTGTCAGTCTGACCCAGGGGATCCTTAGACCAAGCTGCCCATTCCTGGGGCTATGCACTGCTTCCTTTCTGGTGGCTGACCTCTGAAACTTCAGACTGCCTTTTATTAAAAAAAAAAAAAAACTGGTAGCATTGAAACCCTCTCTTTTTTCTCTATCAATGGTTTTGGAGAACAGTTTTCTTTTGCAGTTTCCTGTGCTTGTTTTCACTCTTTCTCTCTAGCTGCTTTCAAGGGGAGTGTTTTTTTGTGCAAACCTGATGCACTGCTCTCTCTCCCCATCTGTCATTCTCCTCTCTCTGAAAACAGCTCCCTCTCCTCTGCAGCACCACAGCTCTTCTCTCTCTCAATTCACCTTTCCATACCACGTACCTGACACATTCTCTCCCTCAAATTATGCAGATTGTTCTGTTAATCCTTAGATCAATTTCCTAGGTGTTCAAAATGGTCTGATGTGGATCCAGCTGTGTTTGAGGGATGAAACAAACCCAGAGTCCCCTTACTATTTGCTATCTTAACTCCGATTTAATTTGAGAATTTTGTTTTATATTGTTTATTCTTCTCTTTTTTATTTCTGTTCCTCTTGTCTTCTCTTGAACTACTGAAATACTTTTAGACTATAATTTTGATTTATGTAATGACATTTTAGATTAAAAACCATTTGCACACATTTTTAGTGCCTGCTCTATGAATTAAGATATTCCTTCATACATTTTCATAGTCCATGAAAAAGGACATATTTACTCCTAATATAAAATGTGAAAACTTCAAGACTATATTTAACAATTTACCCATCCCAAGTTCTTATACTGCAGTTGTTACATATACATATGTTACATATGTATTGTTTTATATCCCACAAGACAATAATATAATTTTGCCTCAAGACAATTATATATTGTTAAAACTATTAAGAGGGAAATACATCATTTTGTTCAACATTTTTTTCTGTTAATATCTCTTCCATATTCAAGTCTCCATTTCATATCATTATCCTTCACTTTTTGTTTTTAATTTTTTTATCCTTTTAAAGAGCTTCTTTCAGCATCTCTTAAAATACAGGTTTTCTGGCAAAAAATTCTCTTTGTTTATTCTACCTGAAAACATCTTCATATCAATTTCATTTTTAAAAGATCTCAGTGGATACAGAAATCAATTTTGGTGGCACAAATACATTGTTCCATTGTCTTCAGGCCTCTGTTGTTTCTGATAAGAAGTCAATGATTGTTCAAATCATTACTCCTTTGTACAAAACATGCTGTTTTTCTCTGGAGACTCAAGATTCATCTTCATTTGGTCTTTGTCTTTGATTTTAGGATATGGACAATATGCCTAGGTTATTTTCTTTCTTTTTATTCTACCCGTGTTTTACTCAGTATCTCAAATCTGTAAATTTGTATTTATTAATGCTTTTGCAAAAATTTCAGCCATTATTTCTTCAAATATTATGTCTCTTTCTATGAGACTCTAGTTACAGATATATTAGAGTTTTTAATATTGTTCCACTTGTCCCTAAAACACTTTTCACTTATTTTCAATCTTTCCTCACTCTTAAATTTGCACAGAAAAAAATCAAAACCAAATCCAACCAAAATACTTTGTTAGTCTAGGTTTATAAATTGATTTTAAAGAATAAAATGTCTCAGATGAGATAATATGTGTGATGTGAATATTAAGTTTTAGCATTAAAAATGGTTAAGTTTATTATAGTGTTTTCTCACATTCCAATAATATCAATCTATCTGCTAATTTACCCATATATATATCATCAATCTACAACAAAGGCTGGTAAACTATGGCCCATGTACTGGCCATCTTCTTCTTCTTTTTTTTTTTTTTTTATAAGTTTTATTAGGTTACGGCTACATCCTTTTATTTTCATATTTTCTATGGCTGCTTTTGTACTACAATGCTAGTGACAAGTAGTTGTAACAGAGACCAAAAGAACCATGTCCCTAAAATATTACTATCTGGTTATCTTTAAAGGAAAAGTTTGACAACTCCTGATCTAGATTAAAGATAATTGAAAAGTATACTAAAATCTTGCTACAAATGAGCTCAAAAGTTCTAGAAAACTATAAATGATATTTTGAGAATCATGATCAAATAATTCAATAATAACATACCTAATGAATAAATATCCTTTCTAAGAAAATGCATAATCCACTATCCGATATAGAATACAGAAGATAATAGGAATATTATTTTTTTTTCAAATATAAAAAGAAAATTTTTTTTCAAATATAAAAAGAAAATGATCAATGATATTAAGTGAAATAATAATAATTGAAAATATGTCAAGTGAAATCCTTATGGGCTAATTGTTGTTTAAGGAAGAAAAAGTACACTTTAAAATAAATTGGTCCCAATAGTTCATTTTTGCTTTTGTTTCCTTTCCCTCCAGAGATGTGCTGAGTAAAATACTGATTCAGTCAAGGTCAAAGAGGTTTTTGTCTGCTTTCTTTTCTAGGATTTTGATGGCTTTCTGTCTTATGTTTAGGTCTTGAGACCTCATCATGATGCAAACTGTTTGCACAGCACAAGAAATAATCGACAAAACTAAAAGGTAACTAACAGAATAGAAATCTTTGCAAATGACATAACAGATAAAGGCTTAGTATCCAAAATCTATAAAGAATGTATCACCCAATTCCAGTGAAGAAATGGGCAAAAGACATGAATAGACACTTCTAAGAAGACACCCAGGTGGCTATCAGATACACCAATATCACTCATCCTCAAGGAAATACAAATTAAAACCACAATGAGATATCACCTTATGCCCAACAGAATGGCTAAAATTAACAGCTTAGGAAACAACAGATGTTGGCGAGGATGCGGAGAAAGAAGATCTCTTTTGCACTGCTGATGGGAATTCAAACTGGTGCAGCCACTCTGGAAAACAGTATGGAGGTTCCTCAAAAAATTAAAAATAAAACTACCCTAAGACCCAGCAATTACACTATTAGGTATTTATCCAAGGGATACAGGTATGGTGTTTCAAAGGAGCACATGTGCCCCAATGTTTATAGCAGCACTATTGACAGTAGCCAAAGTATGGAAAGAGTCCAATGTCCATCAACAGATGAATGGATAAAGAAGAGGTGTTTTATATATATATGTATATATATATATGTACACACACACAATGAAGTATTACTAGGCAAACAAAAAGAATATATACATACAATGAATACTAGCCAATCAAAAAGAATGAAATCTTGCCAATTGCAACAATATGCATTGAACTAGAGTGTATTATGCTATATGAAATTAGTCAGAGAAAGATAAACATATGACTTCACTGTTGTATGGAATTTAAGATACAAAACAGATGAACATAAGGTAAAGGAAGCAAAAATAATATAAAAACAGGGAGGGAGACAAAACATAAGAGACTCTTAAATATAGAAAACAAACAGGATTGCTAGAAGGGTTGTGTGTGGGGGTGGGCTAAATGTGTAAGGGGTATTAAGGAAGACACTTGTTGGGATGAGTCCTGGGTGTTATACATAAGGTGTTATACATACATAATACATAAGTTATTCAGGAGAATCACTGAATTCTCCTGAAATCATTATTGCACTCTATGCTAACTTTGATGCAAATTAAAAAAATAATCAAATTAAAAAATAAAATAAACTGTCAAGCAGTCAGGAAATGTACTAATGCCTGTCACTTGTCTGTTGTCTGAATGAATTCACTTTAAAAATTGAAAGTAAAAATTGTGGTTACATTGTAAATATATATTAAAGATTTATAAAAAACATTAAAATATGCTTTCCTAAAGAAAAAGCTAATCTGCATTATCATTAAAAGACAAAATTATGCAAAGAATTATTTCAAAATGAATCAAAGTAAACCATACATAAAGCATTATATAAACAGAATTCAGAAGGCATCATCAGAATTCTAGGTATTGAGTTTAACCATCATGTAAAGCTTATCAAGCATTTAGAGATATTAATATGAGAGAGAAGATCCAATGCATCTATTATATACAAATAGATTACAAATTAAATCAACATATATTTTATATTAAGAAAAAATACAAAGCTTCTGAGAATGTTCAAAAGTCGGACAAAAAATAACTGGCCTAGTTGAAGAAACTATTATTTGGCCAGAAAAATAGATTTATTCAGATCTATGGCTGGTAGGTTCAGGAAAAGAAATGTCAACACATCAACAAGAAAGGTGATTCTAGAACAAAGAACCTCGAACTGAAAATTCAATCCCTTCTTTTAGAGAATGAATGGAAGAGATTGATGAGTAGAGGCTAGGCAGTTGACCAAATTAAAAAAAAGATCAACTAAGATCTTAACAGTGGCTGACTATACACACTTCTTTAACTAGTACTTGCTATGTGAAAGTCATACTTAAAAGATTTTATTTATGTCAAAGAATTAAGACAAGAGCTAATATTTATGTAGTGCTTAATCTGCTTTAAGAGCTATTCTAAGTGCTATAAAACATTAAATTAGGTAATTTTCACAAGATCTTGGCAGCTTCTTTAAATCCCCAGACCCACACTAACTGTCCTAGAAATCTGTTCTAACTCCTGCTCTACTCCAAAGCCATATTTTAAAGAGATATTTAGTTCTGTAAAGTTTGTAAGTCCCCAAGCCATTTTCACTTCTCATACATACTGAAAATCCAGGGGTCCCCCAAACCACCTTCATTCAGACTCAAAAAACCTACTAAAAGCAATTATACTCATAGCTACTATTTAGTAGAGAAAAAAAGATACAGATTACCAACTATAGGAAGTTCATGGAATAGAATTTAGGGAATTTCCAAGTTTGAAGTTTCTAGTAGTACTGTTGCAGTGGAGTTATGAATGATGCTAACAGCTCCCAGGATTGAGGTGTAACAATGTACGTGTAATATGACCAACAGTGAAAGTCATCCAAGGTTTGGTGTCTGGAATTTAATTGGGGTTTGGTCATGTGACATGCCTGACTGACCATGTAGCTGACTTAAGCCTCTAGACTTTCCATAGGTCAAACTCTCAACATAAATGATTGTCAGCATAGACTATCAGACATGTCCCAAGGACCCTAGGCCAATAAAGACATTTTATCAGGCAGGATTTCCCTTGCATTTAGAGATTGCTTTTCAGAAAATTAAGGCAAAGGACAATCTCTCTTTGGGTAAGTCTAATTCTTTAACAACATTAATCCATAGCTACAATTCATCTTGGTTGGGCTCTTTGTAATCATAAAAATATGTAAGTTACACACATAAAGTACATTTTCAGATTTTTATTAAAAGAAATAGTAGTAGAACTAAATGATAGATACACAAAAAATTATATTTAGTTGCACATTCTTAACCAAACCATCTTAACCAAATATGCCACTTTTTTAAATGGCAAATGTGGAATCCCTTTCAAATTATTGTTACATGATTTCAAAAGTACCCTGCATATTTTTCTGTGCTTAAAAATGCAAAATATATTTGGTAAGGAAATATATACTCAAAATTATTGTTATAATTTGTTCCCTTCCTGTCATATATGTAAGATACTTATAAGAAGAATATAGCCTAAAATATTGTAACAAGTAAGCAAGCTGCAATTTCATGTCTTGGGAAACTATCATTTTCCTTAAGCATGAATAACCTTCTTATTAATAAGTTGTAAGGGACAAGTATACACCTTTACTTTATGTCAACATCGGTACAAGAGTGACAAAGTAAGGAAAATCATAGTGCAGAGTAGCTAAATTGTTTAAGCACAATTTGCAATGGTTTATATAAATATGTGCCCTGGCTTTATGAGTGGAAATTAAAAAGTAAATATACCTTTAAATAAGCTTACTATGCCAAACTAACCATGGTAAACTCCATGTATCAGTGGAGAAATATGCTTATTTCTACTATGTTATAAACATGCATAAATAAAATATTTTGCTTGTTCTAGATAATATACAGAATGTGGTAAGGAGGAATTTCTTTTCAATATTTTCAGTACAGCTATTAGGATATAGTAGCTGCTAGCATTTGATGTTTAGCCTTAATGATTACTTGCACTGAAAATAAAATGCATCATTTTGGATATTCATTTTCAATTTCATCTGCCAAGTGGAATGGTATCATGGACAAGATCAATAGAGTGATCTGACCAAACACACAAATCAGATTATACTCTCTTACCACCACTAAAATTTTAAACTATTGGCAGCACATAATATATCATTCAAAGGTTTCCAATTTTTTGCAGCATTTTTCTGCAGTACACAAGAGAATTTCTTTCAGCAAGCTAATGAAATCCAACTAATTGGATATTTTATTTAATATTGGCTTTATTAAAGTCATATTTATAATGTCATTAATCAACTTCCTCATTTTTTATTAACATATCCATGGTACATAACACATATCTAATATTGTTTATTTGGTGCATTGAACCTCTATTAAAAATATATTTATTTTTCATTGGTGTCTCATATAAAGTCTCAGAGAGGTAATTAGTACTTAGAACTCTTAATGTATTCCAATTCTTTGGCTAAACTCCAAAACTTTAAATCCTGATTATTATTGTTTTTGAGAGAGAGAGACAGCAAGCACATGCACATACTTGTGAGCAGGGGAAGGGCAGAGGGAGAGGGAGAGAGAGAATCTTAAGCAGGCTTCAAGCCCAAAATGGAGCCCAGTGCAGAGCTTGATCTCACATTGTAAGAGAGTCGAAATCAAGAGTCAGATGCTCTACTAACTGAGCCACCAAGGTGCCCCATAATTTCTGATTATTAGGCCAAAAACATATATTTTTAAAGGTATTGTGTTAAAAATTTATCTCTTAAACCACACAGTGGTACTATGAGTGGGAAGGAGAGAATCATTCTTTTTCAAAGGTATTTTCAGCTTCTGGTAAAATCTGGTGATACAAAAGGTGGTGAATGAGTAGATTTTGAATAAAATTAATTTAGATATATGTTACAGGACTTCAATAAAAGATATCTGTTAGCTGCCTCAGGCTTGTGCAAAGTGTTAAACATTTCTCATGATAACTAATCTAATAACCACCCAATAATAGAATGAAAGATTTAATCAGTCTATTAGTTTCCCTTCCTTTCAGAACATTCATTCTGCTTACAGTTATCAAAGGGCAACTATCAGATATATATATCTCTCAACAGTTTCTTATGATAACAGTAAATACAAACTACAAGCCAAAGTAAAATGTAGGCCACAGCAGATGCTTCTAAATGTGTCTCATCATAAGTATTAGAAAAGTACATAATTTTAAAACTATGAGAAAAAATTTGATTTAAGTGGAAACAGTATGTTTGTCATCTCAGATATTTTTATTTTTATTTTTTAAATGGAAAGGTCACAAATGTATTCATTTCTATAAACTCTCTATAGAGAAAGTAAGGTGGACTTCAATAGTAGGGACAATTCTTATTAGCATCAAGTAATTAGTAAGACAGTAATACAAAATGCTTTATTTTCTAATTTCTAATTCTAATTTCATTTATTTAATAATATATTAATTCATTTACATTATTAGTTTTTACAAGTGTGACTCCCTAACACAGAAAACAGATTAAAGTATTTTCGCTTTTTTGAAGACTAATAGAACTCTCTTTTGTTGCAATCTTGTCTTCTCTTCCTTCCCTTTCCTTCCTTCCCTTCCCTTCTCTTCTCTTTTCTTCCTTTCCATATTTCCCTCCCCAAAGTTTATTTTGTATTTTTGTAAAAGATAGAAAAATTAGTTTTTCTAGAAGGAAAATCTGTTTCTAAATAACATGAAAGTCTTAATAAATATTCTATATTAAAAAAGACAAAAATAATGGTAAGTGGAAATTACAGATTAGATAATAACTTTATGAAGGTATGATTAAATTAAGAAGCAGCACACACACACCTAACTTATGTAAATTAGAAATGTATATCAACAACACAAATACAGTGATATTAAATCATGATACATTACTTGTATATATAACTACTACTGTTATTAATAAACCTTTGGGACGGACATTCACCTTTATGCCTATGACAACATCAATATGTCTTTAAAATATCTTCCTCCTGTAGGGGATGGTATTTCTAGACACTAATTTTCCTACCTAATATTCAAACACAGAAAACCTACTCTACAAGAATGTTTCATTAAGAGAGTTTAAGTGTTTTTTTGTTTTTTTTGTTTTTTTCTCTTAAATTTTTGGACAGTAAACAGTCCATGGGCACCACACAAAAATATTACATCAAAAGCATTATATTAAGCCATTTGATGAAGCTTGATTGGTGGTGAAGTTTTATGACATGCTTGAGCCTCACACTGAAGGGACCACATGTGAGGTAATACTTTGTCCAACCACTGTAGAGGTCCATTCAGAGGAAGTTCAATCCAGCGAGCGTTCTCACCCATCCAGATGGTTCTCTTACCATCTGCCTTCTGTATTCTGCTTCTCACCCTTTCACAAAACTCATGGTGCACATTCTAGTCAGCTGATACATAACTTCAAAACTGATTAGCACACTGAGTAAGAAGAGAAGCAAATTCCTGGCCAGTTGGTGAAAACCTTCACAGCCTGGTGGAATTTGAAACTGCTGCAGGGAGCCAGCTCTATCTCTGATTTCCCCTGAGGCTCTGCACAAAGACTGAACTATCACTTAGGCACTCAGCAAAAACCTCCCCACCTATGTAATATAAGCACACTCCTCTTCCTATATGCTTTCCTATCATTCTTATGTAGCTTTTTGGTTAACATTGGAGAATAACACTATGCAGAGCCTTTCTTAATTTGATGCATCTGTGAAGCCATCTACAGCAAGTGAGAGCTGTAATGCATGAAAGTTCTCTCCAATCCTCTGGTATAATTCATAATTTCATACTGAACACCTAAATGCAGGTTCTGAGTAAATGGCTGCAAATCCAACTATTAGTAACAGGGAAAGAATAGTAGGAGGTATTTTTGCTTGAGATCCTACATCCATACATGCGTTCAACAGTTGATCACCTGTTCTTCCATCCTCACTGATAACATCCAGGGTATGGAGTTTTTAGGATGTAATTACTCTGTGGCTCAATTCCCACTAGGCAATGAGTGTTTTCTGGAATGGAATAGGTATAATTATCTTGAGGTAGCTGTTCTGTTAGGATTTCAATACTGGAGGCAACACTTGTGTTTCCAATCTCTAGTAGTAGTGAAGTTAAACATTCCTCATGCCTTTAAACACTAAAAGCATATTCATAGTTTATAATTATTTGAGTCCATGATGACTGTGAAGATCAGGCAAGAACCACAATCAGTAACATATAAAATATGACAGTCCTTTTCAATGAGATACTTGAAGATGACCATCAAGAGGCCCTGTTTGCTCAGAGAAGCTGAAGAGGCCTATTATATCCCACTGATCTATCATATTTGGTGTACTTAAGTCTCCAAATTTCAGAGTGAGTGCTTGGAATGGTAACAAGTTTGGTGTTACAGTTTTAAGTAGTGATGCCTTTGTCAAGTTCATCTAATTGTCCTTTTTTCTTTAGTTTTTTTTTCAAACTTTTAACTGCTTTCTCATACCACTTTTCTTCCTGTCCATTCTGCTCTCCTCTACCAGCTCCTCTAGACTCACCAGATTTCTTCTGTCCCAACAATCTCTTCACAACTAGTGGAGTGTTCTTACCAAAGGCAGCAATCCACACTAAGAAAATACCTTCTTTATCTAACCTGAAGTGCCGCTGACCACCTGTGCCTCCGTGCCTCAGCCCAGGGCCCCTTCCTTGGCATCTTGTCTCATCATTGAGTAAGGCCTACAGCGAACCACTGCCCTGGTCCACCTTCTGTAGTCAAGCCAGGAGTAGACATTTCTTTGCCTCTTGGGGAAGCCTGGGGGCCGCACCATGGAGTACCTTGAGGACCAGACAACCTCTGGACAAAACAAGGTATCACAGAAGAACTGGTGCAAAGTTTATTTTTTAAAATGTTTTACACTACACATTCATTTTTAAAGATTATAAAAAGCAGACTGTTTTTGAAGTACACAATCAATAAACCACCATTTTGTCACATAAATCATAAGAACTTTTGTAAAATTAACTCTATATAATATTTCTGATTTGAATTCAGATTTTTAAAAATTGAATTGAAAATCTAATAATAGTATAATATTCATAGCAGAATCCAACTTGTCACCATGCCTTCGCATATACAAAATCTCCCACATTATAACTCAAATCAATGTGTCAGTATCTGAAGTCATTTATCTTCCAACCCAAATTTGCCAGTGCTGGTGCTTTTACCTTTCACTTTGTCTAAATGAATGATTATCAATAGCAACTACCTTAATGCCTAGCCCAGAAGCCTATGTCATTATTCAGTGGCCCATTTCCTACCTCGCTGATACATAACAAACCACAGGTAGATTTCACTTTGTAAATACTCCCTAATTTTTCTCTTCCTACTTGCCACTAATTTTGTCTTGCTATCATTAATTCACCTCTGAATTTCTGCAAGTTATCATTGTTGCCTGACAAGCCATTCTCTACACTTTATTCAATTTATATAATTCCCCTTCCTTGAAAATACTCAGCATACCATTCTTTTTTGTTAATAGTTTATTGTCAAGTTGGTTTCCATATGTAACACCCAGGGCTCATCCCCACAGTGCCCTCCTCTATGCCCATCACCCCCCTTCCCCTCTCCCCCACCCCCATCAGCCCTCAGTTTGTTATCAGCATTCAAGAATCTCTCATGGTTTGCCTCTCTCCCTCTCCCCCACGATTATTCCCCTTCTTCTCCCCCATGGTTCTCTGTTAAGTTCCTCCTAATCCTCCTATACATGCAAACATATGATACCTGTCCTTCTCTGCCTGGCTTATTTTGCCCAGCATAACACCCTCAAGGTCCATCCATGTTGCTACATATGGCCAGATTTCATTCTTTCTCATTTCCATGTAGTATTCTATTGTATAGACAAATCACATCTTCTTGATCCATTCATCTGTTGATGGACACTTAGGCTCTTTCCATGTTTTAGCTATTATTGAGAGTGCTGCTATGAACATTGGGGTCCATGTGCTCCTATGCATCAGCACTCCTGTATCCCTTGGGTAAATTCCTAGCAGTGCTATTGCTGGGTCATAGGGGAGTTCTGCTGTTAATTTTTTTGAGGAACCTCCACATTGTTTTCCAGAGGAGCTTCACCAGTTTACATTCCCACCAACAGTGTAGGAGGGTGCCCGTTTCTCCACATCCTCGCCAGCATCTAGAATCTCCTGATTTGTTCATTTTGGCCATTCTGACTGGCATGAGGTGGTATCTCAGTGTGGTTTTGATTTGTATTTCCCTGATGAGGAGAGATGCTGAGCATCATTTCATGTGTCTGTTGGCCATCTGGATGTCCTCTTTGGAGAAGTGTCTGTTCATATCGTCTGCCCATTTCTTCACTGGATTCTTTGTTTTTTCGGGTGTGGAGTTTGGTGAGTTACTTATAGATTTTGGATACTAGCCCTTTACCTGATATGTCATTTGCAACTATTGTTTCCCATTCCGTCAGTTGCCTATTAGTTTTACGGATTGTTTACTTTGCCATGCAGAAGCTTTTTTTACCCTTGATTCTCTTGCCTTTGGGGATGTGTCAAGTAAGAAATTGCTGCGGTGGAGGTCAAGGAGATGGTTTCCTGCTTTCTCTTCTAGAATTTTGATGGTTTCCTGTCTCACATTCAGGTGTTTTATCCATTTTGAATTTATTTTTGTGCATGGTGTGAGAAAATGATCTAGTTTCATTCTTCTCCATGTTGCTGTCCAGTTCTCCCAACATCATCTGTTAAAGAGACTGTCTTTTTTCCATTGGATACTCTTTCCTGTTTTGTCAAAGATTAGTTGGCCATACATTTGTGGGTCCAATTCTGAGTTCCCTATTCTATTCCTTTGGTCTATGTGTCTGTTTTTTTGCCATACCATACTGTCTTGATGATGACAGCTTTGAAGTAGAGGCTAAAGTCTGGGATGGTGATGCCTCCCGTTTTGGTTTTCTTCAATATTACTTTGGGTATTCGGGGTCTTTTGTGGTTCCATACAAATTTTAGGATATCTTGTTCTAGTTTTGAGAAGAACTCTGGTGCAATTTTGATTGGGATTGCATTGAATGTGTAGATTGTTTTGGGTAGTAATGACGTATTAACAATATTTATTTTTCCAATCCATGAGCATGGAATGTTTTTCCATTTCTTTGTGTCTTCTTCAATTTCCTTCATAAGTTTTCTATAGTTTTCATCATACACATCTCTTATATATTTGGTTAAGTTTATTCCTAGGTATTTTATGGGTTTTTGTGCAATTGTGAATGGGATCAGTTTCTTGATTTCTCTTTCTGTTGCTTCACTGTTGGTGTATACAAATGCAACTGATTTCTGTATGTTGATTTTGTATCCTGCAACTTTGCTGAATTCATGGATCACTCTAGTAGTAGGCTTCTGGTGGAGTCTGTCGGGTTTTCTATGTAGAGTATCATGTCATCTGCAAAAAGTGAAAGTTTGACTTCTTCTTTGCCAATTCTGATGCCTTTTATTTCCTTTTCCTTTTGTTTTATGATTTCAGAAATGCCATTCTGATCAAATTAACATATGTCTTATTTTCTTGAGTGACATCTTATGTAACTTACCATATAACACCAAAAAAACATTGTGATTGCACATTTTTTTCTCTGTGTTTAGGTATTTAAGAAGATCATCCTTTAAGACAGACTGCAGTCATAAGGCAGATGACTTCAAAAGAATCATGAATACTTTCTTATGCCTAAAATTTGGGAAGTATCTTTGGTAAAAATAAATAAATTACATAATACTCTCTCTACATTTACTAGCTGTGTTATCTTGGCCAAGTTACTAAAAAACTGTACTTCAATTTTCTCATTTATTAAATGGAGATAGTATAGAGTTTATCACACAGGATTGCTATAAAGATTGCATATATCCTTGTTAAAGCACACAGAACAGTGCTGGCAGCATGTTAAGCACAATATAAATATTAGCTTTTATTTCATAAGTAGTATATGAAAACAAGAAATGTCTCTCATAATTCTCTAGGAAAGTAGTTCTTATAGTTTATGCTAAATGACTATATGTTAACAGATATACACACAATAAGTTAATTCATGAATAAACTCAAAATGATTATTAAATGAGGCAACAGATGTTGCTTCCCCCCCCCCCACACACACACATACAAAAAGCTGGAGGAGATGGTGAAATTCTACATAACTATAGAAGAATTGTCCAAAAAAACTATACACTTGATGTCAGTAATGTTTATATGCTATAAATATATTACACTAAATAAGTTTTTATCTTTATCAATTCCATCAACTTGTTCAAAAAATAAACATAAGCAGTTTTATTTCAACCATTTTTATAACTGGTTGTATCCTTACTCAAGATAACCAAACCACCATGCTATTTGATAACTAAAAGTATTAGGTTACAAGACATACAGATTTTTATCAATTACCATTAAAATAACAAAGTTGAATTTTTTCTCATTATTTTACAAGGCATTGCCCTATATTACTTTAGGATTAGAATGTCCCTTGTATATAACTAAGTTACATATGTTAGTGGTGCATTTTTTAAGTGTTTTGCACAAAAGTCCTTTTATAAGTACAGACTCCACTGTGAAATTAATCATTCAGATATAGACTAAAGTGTGTGAAATAAAAGATTATACTATTAGCTTTCAAATACTTTTGTGAATTTCTTTTACCAATCTCTTCTCAAAACATTATCCTAAAGCATCTTCTCTAGAAGAATGCCAGGTTTTATTATAGTAAGTTGGTGTAAATAGTTTAGAATGTGAGGCACTATAAAAGGCTTGACCCATCAATGTGGTTCCAGGTAGCCAGAAAGCAGCAGGAGATGTCCACATACAGTAACATTCAAGAATTCTCATTTAGAGGTGCACCTGGGTGGCTCAACTCGTTGTATCCAAATCTTGATTTCAGCTCAGGTCATGATATTGTAGTTTCTGAGATCAAGCCCTGCATCAGGCTCTGTGCTGACAGTATAGAGCCTGATTGGGTTTATCTCTCTCCATGTCTCTCTGCCCTCACCCCAACTCACAACCACTCTCTCTTTCAAAATAAATAAACTTAAAAAAAAAGAATTCTCATTTAGAGATGTATTTTTGATTTTGCAAGTATAATTAATAAATAAGCTATATCAGCTTCTTGCAACCCCAATCTCTGTACACCTAAATATGTCATCTTAAGAAAGATCATTCTGAAATCCCTTTCCTACTGTCAAAACAACTCAAGTTCTCATTCCCACTGTTTACCTGGGGAAAAATAGACCTGCATTCTCTGATAGAATTTTGAATATACTTTCTATAGAAACCAGTTTATGAGCTGTGGTTAATAATAATGGAAATGCTGCAGCCAATAATACTATTCTATAACATCATGGTAAATAGTATTTGTCAGCTTGTTTCCACAATTACCTTTTGTGGTATTGTTAATAAAAGGAATCAAAAAATCTGCATTTCAAAGTGCTAAACTTCTTTGTGGCAGCTTTTAGAAAATAACAGAAATGTAAGTTAGGGAATATTCCCAAATTCATAATCAACAATTAGAACATTCTACCACAATGTTGGCCACATGTAGTAAAGTATGTGTTAGCTTTAACTGCACCAAATTCATGACTGAGAAAATTATTCAATCTGAGTGTTTATAGCTGCTTTTAAGTTCTCATTAGTCCTTGTTGTTAAAAAAAAAAAAAAGAGAGAGAGAGAGAGAAACAACAGTAAAATACATATATTTGGCTAAAATATTAAATGGGGAAATTTGAAACATCGAAACAATTCAACTGAAAAACATTAATTATGGACAGATCTAATTTAGTGAAAATATCACTAACAAATAACATAGATCATTAACATTTAACTACTTCATGGTAGTGGGGGGATAAATAAATATATAAACACTTAAAGGAAGAAGAAATTTGGTGTTTTCCTTATCAGCAAACATACATAAATTAAAAACACTATTAAAAATTTAGCAAGAAAACACACATATTAAAGGATGTTCACTAATGTTATTTCCATTTTTTAAGAACAATGCTACAATTACTTTACTAAAACACCTCAGGTTTTGAAGTTTTATTAACTATGAAAGAAATATATTGGGATTATTGGCAAGAGCTTATCACAGTTATTTCTACCTCACCAACTCCTCATCAATCAAGAAATTGTCATTTTTTCCCCCATGGAGTATACTGAAGTCATATTGCCTAAATGTCAGTGCTAAAGAGAGTTAACTCTCTTTGGGATGATGATCATATACTTTCACTCTTGCTCATAATTTTCAACCATTTGACTAGATTTTGGTACCTTCCTTGTAGAAATATATGCACATGTGAAGTAGTGGGACTAAAATGCCAGAGGCTCATTTATATTTCAGAGATATGAAATCCCCAATGTGCTACAAGCAGTATCTTAAACAAAATAAACTCCAGCATTAATTCATAAAAATAATTTAAGGAATTTTCTTGGTTTGTCCTGATAGTTTCTATGCAAATAATCCAACCTTACAAGAACATTACTCAGCATCTCTATAGACAAAAGATGAATGTTTGTATTATATGTAGCATATTTTTTGCTTTACTAGTTTTTCCTAATAATAAGCCTGAGTATCCTTATCACATAACCAATATGTTATGTCTCTGACACTTCTGTCCCAATTCTAGAATAATGAAAACTACTTTTATTTTTTGTCATTAGGTTTCCTTGGGTTCAGATATTTTTTTGGTAAAGTGCTAACATTTTTATATATTGTATATACTGCATATACTGCATCTATTTTTTGAAAATTCAAGGATCCCTGACATATTTTGTTTTAGTATCACAGGAAACTTTACAGTGTACGATAATTTCGAGGAAGATTTACTTGACTAATTACTTAACGACTATAAAACCCAGTATAAAATTTCATACAAGCCTGTGAAATTCCACACTGATGATTTTACTAAAATAAAAACTTTACAAGAAGGTATAAACGTGTGTATACATATACTCGGACAGACTTAAAGTGTGGGACTTTATTATATTGTAAAGTAATCCATAATTTATTACATTTCTATACATATGGAAAGTAGGAGAAGTTGTTTTTTCATGATATTTAGTGTAAGAGCACAATGTGTTGTGTTTGTTTAGCACCTGCTGTGCTGCCACATGCCAATTCATGCTCTCCTCATCACTTTTCACTTGTACACACGTCGAACAGAAGGGACACTGAGTAGGATGATTTTTTTAAAAACAAATTTCCTTGTTACTAAATAGCACTTTAGGTCATTATTAAAATCTACTCATGGGGCGCCTGGGTGGCTTAGTCGGTTAAGCTTCTGACTTTTGCTTAGGTCATGATCTCGGGGTTCGTGGGTTCGGCCCCGCGTCGGGCTCTGTGCTGACTGCCAGCTCGGAGCCTGGAGTCTATTTCAGAGTCTGTGTGTCTCCCTCTCTCTCTGACCCTCCCCTGCGCACTCTCTCTCTCTCTCCTAGAAATAAATAAAAATATTAAAAAACAAAAACCTACTCATATTTCAATTTCTAGTTCATGTCCTACATTCTTGATGGAGAATTTCCAGATACTGATAATCCTATTGAAGATACCTTTCTCAGAAATATAATGCTTTTAAGAATCAGTAAGCTCTCCAAATGTGCCAGTCCTTAAGTGTCTCTTTTGACTGTTTAATTCTAAAAGGTAGACTGCTTGATGGGGCTATATCCCCATAGCTACTTGTTTTATCTGGTATTTTGAGAATTTATCTAAAGTAATTTCTTGTGTAGTTCATATATAATTTTACCTCAGCTTCATTTGAGAAATAATTGACATATATTGTGTAAGTGATGTACAGCTTGTTGATTTGATACATTTATATATTGCAGAATTATTATTACTTTACCTTTAGCTAACTCATCCATGTTATCATCTCATCACACAATTACCTTTTTTTTTTTTTTTTGGTGATAATGTTTAAGATCTACTGTGTCAGGAACTTTCAAAATATAATCCAGTATTGTACTTTTTTTTCTTTTCTTTTCTTTTTTTTTTTTTTGAGAGAGAGAGAGAGAACATGAGTTGGGGAGAGGGGCAGAGGGAGAGAATCCCAAGCAGGCTCCATGCTCTGCACAGAGCCCAATGCAGAGCTCCATCCCACACCGCTGGTCCATGACCTGAACCAATACCAAGAGTCAGATGCTCAACCAACTGAGTCACCCAGGTGCCCTAATATAGTATTGTTAAACATAATCACCATGCTGTGCATTAGATACCCCAAACTTATTATTTTATAACTAGAAGTCTGTACCCTTTGACCAACATCTCCCTATTTTTTCTACCATGCTCCCCTAGCCCCTGATAATCACCACTCTATTCTCTGTTTCTATGAGCTCAGATTTTTTAAAGATTCTAACACAAAAGTGGTATCATATAATATTTATCTTTTTTCTGATTTATTTCATTTAGCATAATGTTCTCAAGTTCATCCATGTTCTTGTAAATGGTAGAATTTCCTTCTTTATCATGGCTAAATAATATTCCTGTGTGTGTGTGTGTGTGTGTGTGTGTGTGTGTGTGTGTACTATATCATTATTCATTTATCCATTGATGAATACTTAGGTTGTTTCCATATTTGGGTTATTATGATAATGGTGCAATAAACATGTGTGTCAATCTCTTCAGATTCTGTTTTCATTTCCTTTGGATATATACCAGAAATGAAATTACTGATGGTAGTCCTATCTTTAATGTTTTGAGGAGCCTTCATACTATTTTACATGGTGGCTGCACCAATGTAGATTCCCACCATCAGTGCAACTGCAATTTGTATGTAACCTCAAAAGACCAAAGCTGGAGGCATCACACTTTCTTGTTTCAAACTATACTACCAAATTATAGTAATCAAAACAGTATGGGACTGGCATACTGATGGACACATAGATTAAGGGAATAGAACACAGAGCCCAGAAATAAGCCCTCATATACATGGTGAACTATTTGAGAAGGAAGCCAAGAATATTCAATAGGGAAAGGACAGGCTCATCAATAAATGGGAAAACTGGATATTCACATACAGCAAAATGATACTGGACTCCTTATCTTACATCACTCAAAGAATTAATCCAAAATTGATTAAACATTTAACCATAAAATCTGAAACCATACAATTCCTAGAAATTTAAGAAACACGGGGAAAATTTTCCTTTACATTGGTCTTGCTAATGATTTTTTTTTCACATGACACCAAAAGAACAAGCAACAGAAGCAAAAATCAATAAGCAGGACACATCAAACTAAAATACTTCTACAAAGCAAAAGAAGCAATCGACAAAATAAAAAGGAACCTACGAAATAGGAAAAATATTTGCAAATCACATATCTGATAAAGGGTTAATATCCAAAATATATAATGAATTCATACAAATCAACCACCACAACAACAAAAACTAACATTCTGATTAAAAACTGGACAGAGGAACTGAAAAGACATTTTCTCAAAACAGACATACAAATGGGCAACAACACAGTGAAAAGATGCTCAATGACTAATGATCAGAGAAATGCAAATCAAAACCACGATGAGACATCACCTCACACCTACTGAGATGGCTATCATTAAAAAGGTAAGATATAATAAATACTAGTGAGGATGTGGGGAAAAGGAAACCCTTCGTGTATACTATGGGAGGGACAGTGACCAAGTAGAATACTTTCAGCAAAAGTGATCTCGATTGTTAGAAATCATGTCTAGTTTAGAAAATTTGAAGAAACAGGTTATATTTAGTCTGAAAAGAAGACCTAGAAGGAAACTTGGTCATTGCATTGATACCATTTAAGATGTTCTACATGAATAAAAGCCTAGGTTTATTCTGTGTTGCTTCAGAGGGTAACAGATGAACTTTTAATATCAATGTTCAATTACATTTTAGATGAAGGAGAAAATAGCCCATTATCTATTATTTAATTAGGTCATTTGACAGCCTGGAAACTGAACAGAGAACAGTGAGAAATGTTATACAGAAGGCATAAGAAGTAAAGGCATAAGAAAAGATAGTCATTAGTCAATAAATTTGAGTCAGTATTCCAGGAAATATCAAGCACCAATAATGGAAGATCATATAATTTTTCTAGCTTTGTCCTCTGATTTACTACTGCTGCTCTCAGGCAGGCTTAATCCCTCTCCACAGTCCTTCAAAATAAATGAGATTTAAGAACTCAGTAGGGAACAAGAGGAAAACAACAAAGGCCTGCAATCAACAGGGCACATGCCCCATCAGTTGCTCATTCTCTTTGAATGGCTCAGAAGCACAGTTCACATATGAAACCATACTTTAGGAATTCCTGAGACTTACCTCACTTCCACAGGGAATGCAATTGTCAGTGTTCCCAAAAGGATTTTTTAAGGTAAAATTTGAAAAGGGGCTGGTTGAAANCTGCTGTGCTGCCACATGCCAATTCATGCTCTCCTCATCACTTTTCACTTGTACACACGTCGAACAGAAGGGACACTGAGTAGGATGATTTTTTTAAAAACAAATTTCCTTGTTACTAAATAGCACTTTAGGTCATTATTAAAATCTACTCATGGGGCGCCTGGGTGGCTTAGTCGGTTAAGCTTCTGACTTTTGCTTAGGTCATGATCTCGGGGTTCGTGGGTTCGGCCCCGCGTCGGGCTCTGTGCTGACTGCCAGCTCGGAGCCTGGAGTCTATTTCAGAGTCTGTGTGTCTCCCTCTCTCTCTGACCCTCCCCTGCGCACTCTCTCTCTCTCTCCTAGAAATAAATAAAAATATTAAAAAACAAAAACCTACTCATATTTCAATTTCTAGTTCATGTCCTACATTCTTGATGGAGAATTTCCAGATACTGATAATCCTATTGAAGATACCTTTCTCAGAAATATAATGCTTTTAAGAATCAGTAAGCTCTCCAAATGTGCCAGTCCTTAAGTGTCTCTTTTGACTGTTTAATTCTAAAAGGTAGACTGCTTGATGGGGCTATATCCCCATAGCTACTTGTTTTATCTGGTATTTTGAGAATTTATCTAAAGTAATTTCTTGTGTAGTTCATATATAATTTTACCTCAGCTTCATTTGAGAAATAATTGACATATATTGTGTAAGTGATGTACAGCTTGTTGATTTGATACATTTATATATTGCAGAATTATTATTACTTTACCTTTAGCTAACTCATCCATGTTATCATCTCATCACACAATTACCTTTTTTTTTTTTTTTTGGTGATAATGTTTAAGATCTACTGTGTCAGGAACTTTCAAAATATAATCCAGTATTGTACTTTTTTTTCTTTTCTTTTCTTTTTTTTTTTTTTGAGAGAGAGAGAGAGAACATGAGTTGGGGAGAGGGGCAGAGGGAGAGAATCCCAAGCAGGCTCCATGCTCTGCACAGAGCCCAATGCAGAGCTCCATCCCACACCGCTGGTCCATGACCTGAACCAATACCAAGAGTCAGATGCTCAACCAACTGAGTCACCCAGGTGCCCTAATATAGTATTGTTAAACATAATCACCATGCTGTGCATTAGATACCCCAAACTTATTATTTTATAACTAGAAGTCTGTACCCTTTGACCAACATCTCCCTATTTTTTCTACCATGCTCCCCTAGCCCCTGATAATCACCACTCTATTCTCTGTTTCTATGAGCTCAGATTTTTTAAAGATTCTAACACAAAAGTGGTATCATATAATATTTATCTTTTTTCTGATTTATTTCATTTAGCATAATGTTCTCAAGTTCATCCATGTTCTTGTAAATGGTAGAATTTCCTTCTTTATCATGGCTAAATAATATTCCTGTGTGTGTGTGTGTGTGTGTGTGTGTGTGTGTGTGTGTACTATATCATTATTCATTTATCCATTGATGAATACTTAGGTTGTTTCCATATTTGGGTTATTATGATAATGGTGCAATAAACATGTGTGTCAATCTCTTCAGATTCTGTTTTCATTTCCTTTGGATATATACCAGAAATGAAATTACTGATGGTAGTCCTATCTTTAATGTTTTGAGGAGCCTTCATACTATTTTACATGGTGGCTGCACCAATGTAGATTCCCACCATCAGTGCAACTGCAATTTGTATGTAACCTCAAAAGACCAAAGCTGGAGGCATCACACTTTCTTGTTTCAAACTATACTACCAAATTATAGTAATCAAAACAGTATGGGACTGGCATACTGATGGACACATAGATTAAGGGAATAGAACACAGAGCCCAGAAATAAGCCCTCATATACATGGTGAACTATTTGAGAAGGAAGCCAAGAATATTCAATAGGGAAAGGACAGGCTCATCAATAAATGGGAAAACTGGATATTCACATACAGCAAAATGATACTGGACTCCTTATCTTACATCACTCAAAGAATTAATCCAAAATTGATTAAACATTTAACCATAAAATCTGAAACCATACAATTCCTAGAAATTTAAGAAACACGGGGAAAATTTTCCTTTACATTGGTCTTGCTAATGATTTTTTTTTCACATGACACCAAAAGAACAAGCAACAGAAGCAAAAATCAATAAGCAGGACACATCAAACTAAAATACTTCTACAAAGCAAAAGAAGCAATCGACAAAATAAAAAGGAACCTACGAAATAGGAAAAATATTTGCAAATCACATATCTGATAAAGGGTTAATATCCAAAATATATAATGAATTCATACAAATCAACCACCACAACAACAAAAACTAACATTCTGATTAAAAACTGGACAGAGGAACTGAAAAGACATTTTCTCAAAACAGACATACAAATGGGCAACAACACAGTGAAAAGATGCTCAATGACTAATGATCAGAGAAATGCAAATCAAAACCACGATGAGACATCACCTCACACCTACTGAGATGGCTATCATTAAAAAGGTAAGATATAATAAATACTAGTGAGGATGTGGGGAAAAGGAAACCCTTCGTGTATACTATGGGAGGGACAGTGACCAAGTAGAATACTTTCAGCAAAAGTGATCTCGATTGTTAGAAATCATGTCTAGTTTAGAAAATTTGAAGAAACAGGTTATATTTAGTCTGAAAAGAAGACCTAGAAGGAAACTTGGTCATTGCATTGATACCATTTAAGATGTTCTACATGAATAAAAGCCTAGGTTTATTCTGTGTTGCTTCAGAGGGTAACAGATGAACTTTTAATATCAATGTTCAATTACATTTTAGATGAAGGAGAAAATAGCCCATTATCTATTATTTAATTAGGTCATTTGACAGCCTGGAAACTGAACAGAGAACAGTGAGAAATGTTATACAGAAGGCATAAGAAGTAAAGGCATAAGAAAAGATAGTCATTAGTCAATAAATTTGAGTCAGTATTCCAGGAAATATCAAGCACCAATAATGGAAGATCATATAATTTTTCTAGCTTTGTCCTCTGATTTACTACTGCTGCTCTCAGGCAGGCTTAATCCCTCTCCACAGTCCTTCAAAATAAATGAGATTTAAGAACTCAGTAGGGAACAAGAGGAAAACAACAAAGGCCTGCAATCAACAGGGCACATGCCCCATCAGTTGCTCATTCTCTTTGAATGGCTCAGAAGCACAGTTCACATATGAAACCATACTTTAGGAATTCCTGAGACTTACCTCACTTCCACAGGGAATGCAATTGTCAGTGTTCCCAAAAGGATTTTTTAAGGTAAAATTTGAAAAGGGGCTGGTTGAAATCAATCTTGGTATAAGGAAAAATACATATGACAAATAATATTAACATTAATATCTTGTACAAAATATAATAAAAACTACTGTTCTTCAGTTACAATTATCTGAAATTTACTTCAGTTGTAAAAAGTCCAATATTTTAGAAACAAATGAATGAGTTTAGATAAGTAGTTTATAATGAAAAAGATATACACAAGAAACTACCTAAAAAGGAAGTGAAAAATACAGTGTTAGCATAGCCTCATTTAATCAAGGTTTCACAGGTGAAGTATCCTGAAAAGAAGATTTAAAAAAATAGGAAATTAGTCATGCAAATGTAGAAAATTATTAATAAAATATATCTTAGCATATACATATACAAATATAACATATCAAGGTAACTTAGGTAGCCTCCCTCTAGCACTTAAACAGATCAATAAATATATTACATATCAATCTTTCTCTCTGTTTTTCTCTCCATCTCTTTCTCTCTCCCTCCCTCTCTCTAAGTAATACAATTCACGCTTTTTGTTACTGAGAATTTTTTAATGTTTATTTGTCATTTTTGAGAGAGAGAGAGTGCTTGCCTGTCAGAGAGGGGCAGAGAGAGAGGAGGACAGAGGAGCCAAAGTGAGCTCTGTGCTGACAGCAGCACAGATGCTCGCCCGGTGCCCAGGCTTGAACACATAATCCTCACTGTGAGATCATGACCTGAGCCCAAGACAAAGTTTCAACAGACTGAACAACTAAGGTGCCCCTGTTGAGAGTTTTTAAAAACCACTATTTCTGTGTTTAATATCTGTCCTTCCAGTTTTTTCATAAAAAAATTCTCTGATTAAATCAATATGCTTGTGTACTGCTGCTATTTTCTCATTAAACATTACTTGCTGTTATAAGAAATATGGATTACAACAAACATAAAAAATGCTCAATATAATTAGTTATTAACATTCAATAGTATGGCTAAAATTAAAAAGACTGACCATATCAAGTATTGGAGAAAATGTAGAACAAAAATTGTAGTACTTTGAAAAGTTGAACAAAATTAAATAATCCCTTAGAGACCAAGCCAAAAAAAGAAAGAAAGAAAGAAAAAAGAAACAGAGAAAAAGGAAAATAGGAAATGTAAGAAAGGATAGATATTACCATAGATCTCACAGACATTAAAACAATAAAGTGAGCTCTTTCCTTTTGCAGCCATGGCTGAAGTGCCAGCAGCCAAAATAAAGTTCAATCTCTTTGTGACTTCTGATCTGAGCAAGAACTGTAATAGCCATTTACATGCACCTGCTCATATTTGCAGGAACATTATGTTTTCTCCTCTCTGCAAAGGCCTGATACAGAAGTACAATGTTCTACCCACCCCCATCTGAAAGGATGATGATATACAAAGTTGTGTGAAGACACACAAAATGGCAATTAGTCCAGGTTTACAGGTAGAAATACATCATCTTCATTAAATAAGTACAGCAAGAAACAATAGATGGAACAATTGTCCATGTGGACATTCACCCTAGCAAGGTGGTTATCACTATACTAACACTGAACACAAAAAGATCCTTGAACTTAAAGGCAAATCTCACTAGGTGGGAAGAGAAAAGGGCAAATATAAGGAAGCAACAATTAAGACGATGCAGGAATAAAGTCATCTTATATATCACTTTAAATTTTAAAAAATTGTTAAGGTGAAGAAAAGGTAATGTGAAAAATGTTGTGAATACCTTTTTGCAAATAAGTTCAATAACTTGAATAAAATATACAATCCCTACAAACACAGCTTACCAAAATTAGAAAAGTAGACATCTGAATAGCTATATATTTTTTATTTTTTTGTTTTTTTTATTTCTTTTTTTTACAAATAGTTTATTGTCAAATTAGTTTCCACATAACACCGAGTGCTCATCCCCATGAGTGCCCTCCTTCATGCCCATCCCCCTCCCCCCCATATCCATCAGTCCTCAGTTTTTGTCAGCATTCAAGAGTCTCTCATGGTTTGCCTCTCTCCCTTTCCCCCATTTCTGCCCTTCTTCTCCCCCTTGTTCCTCCGTCAAGTTCCTCCTAATCCTCCTAATCATACATGCAAACATATGATATTTGTCCTTCTCTGCCTGACTTATTTTGCTCAACATAACACCCTCAAGGTCCATCCATGTTGCTACACATGGCCAGATTTCATTGTTTCTCATTGCCATGTAGTATTCCATGATATAGATAAACCACATCTTGATCCCTTTGTCCGTTGATGGACACTTAGGCTCTTTCCATGTTTTAGCTATTGTGGAGAGTGCTGCTATGAACATTGGGGTACATGTGCTCCTATGCCTCAGCATTTCTGTATCCTTGGGGTAAATTCCTAGCAGTGCTATTGCTGGGTCATAGGGGAGTTCTATTGTTAGTTTCCTGAGGAACCTCCACACTGTTTTCCAGAGGGGCTGCACCAGTTTACATTCCCACCAACAGTATAGGAGGGTGCCCGTTTCTCCACATCCTCGTCAGCATCTAGAGTTCTCTGATTTGCTCAATTTAGCCACTCTGACTGGTGTGAGGTGGTATCTCAGTGTGGTTTTGATTTGTATTCCCCTGATGAGGAGGGATGCTGAGCATCATTTCATGTGTCTGTTGGCCATCTGGATGTCCTCTTTGGAGAAGTGTCTGTTCATATC